>NC_050590.1:20706028-21006028 GCF_013368585.1 Megalops cyprinoides | reverse complement strand
TGACATAATGCATATGTCAGTGACGACTTTTTCCCCTCTTTCTTTCCCCCGTTTGCTTTGTTGGCATTTCTGTCAGTGAGTGAACTCGGCATCCCACAGGTGCTTGATATAACAGTGACACCAGCACCCCCTGCTGGGGGAAGGGTCCACTGGGGGGCGCTGCAGGCAGGCAAGCAGACTCACGCTCCTCCTCCTCTTCCCCCTGCAGGGTACAGCAGTCACCGCAGAAGCACAGACTCATGGGAGTGTGTGACTGTGTAGAGCCGCACCGGAGAGCAGGGTGAATATTGGGCTCAGCTGGAGGGATGGCGCCTACCTCTTAACTCCATTCCCTCCCTGCAACCTGCACTGTGGTCTCTACAGCTGTGTGCTTGAACTCAGAGTTCTCTCTGAATGCCTGGGATGGAGAGACACAAGCTGTCGCGTGCCCCGTTTTAGATAGGAAACAGAAACGATTTAATTGGTGGCTAATTTTCCTGGGTCAACACTTAACTCTCAGCACAGCGCCAGTTATTAAGTCTGAAAACTCAGATGATAGGCAACAAGAGAGATTGTCACATGGGGGGCATGAGACTAGGACTCCAGCAGCAATGTATGGCTTGCAGTATGACCAGCAACAACAGGCCAAACACAATGCAAGGCACTTCTGTCCTTCCAAACTCCAAAATGAAAGTACACTGCTATCACATGGGAGGCAGGGAATGGGGGGGAGGGGGGGGTGTAATCAATACAAAGTATTTCAAACAAAACCCTCTGATTCCCCACTCAGAAACAGCAGGAGCCTGTGATAAGCAGCTCATCAAACACACACAGAGAAGGGTTTCAACTCTATATTAATACAGCCTCAGGTTCTGATACCTCCTGCTGCTCCCTAACGCTTAATAAGACTTTTAGCCCAGATAATTCACTGACAAGATGTCACTTTTTATAATTAGAGTGCGTTGCTGAGTCACCCACACCTGTCTTCACACAGGTGCAAAGGTGTCAACAGTATTAGAGGATTGAGAGCGAAGCTCTCCCCTCTCGCAGTGTGATGCTGTGGCACGGAGGGGAGGTAGTAAAAAGCGACATGTCTCAGCTGGGTTTAAACCTCAAGGCCTCTGGCAGCTTTCAAAAGGGAGTCCCTTGTCACTGCCTGTCTGTCCATTATCATAAACTCCCTTAACACTACTGTGACATTCAGCAGCACCACCAATACCATTGTACCCAAGCAAAGCATCACCAGTTCAACCAGTTTAAACTACTGCCATCATCTATTGCTATGGAAAAAAAAAACATTTTTCTCTTCCTGTTACTTATTAATAAAATAATTCTGAAAAGAATGAACAACAACCAAAAATGTACCAATTCAGAGAAGGTGACAAGGATGAGCCACAGAGTAGTGATATTGTTGAGTGTGACATGGAGTTACTCACATCTCCTCCTGTGTTCTGTAATGTCCTGTTTGACAGAGTACTTGGCAAACCAGTTACCACCCAACAGAACTGTGACCTCATTAGCATGTACAAGTTTTTTTTGTCTGGCATGAATGCTAGATATGCAAAAAGTACCTGCCATAGACAAAAGATTGACAGAGAGGGTGAAAGAGAGAGAGAGAGAGAGAGAGAGAAGAAGAAGCAAAAAAGAGAGAGAGAAAGAGTAAGAGAGAACTATTTTCACTGTGCCTCCTGGATGAAGTGATGTGGATCTGCTAAGGGCTAAAGTTTCACTTGTTGCAGAGGTTGAGGTCAGGTGTGGGTCAGTTATAATGGAGTCACGGGCACGGTCGCAATTTCATACCCATAACACAATTCACAATTACCAGTGCCCATTTAATAGAAACGGTGGGAGATCCATTACCACAGTAACTCAAATGAAGTGGATAATTGTGTCTCTGAGGCACATCAGGAGAGCAGAGAGCAGGTCCTACCGTGATGTCATAGGACAGTCTGTCAGGTGGAGTTCTCAGCTCCTTCTGGAGAGCTTTATAGACACTCTCATACTTTCTTCCTACAAGCAAAGTCATTAGAAACAATCAGACACCAATCAGAGCTGCACACTGTAGAAACAAAACCAACGAACCTTTCTGATTGGTTATGGGTGGCACACACAGTTACTCTACATCTCACTTTGGATAAAGACCATTTTCTGCTATTATATCCCAGCTATTTTGACTCCTCAGAAAATAACAGTGGCCAAATATTTGTAATTCCCATTTTAAGATGATGTAATGACAACAGTGTGGTAGTGGTCAGTTTTGGAAGGCTGACCGTGGGTTTGAATCCCAGACTGGGCACAGCACACTTGTTCTGTTCCAGTTAATACATTGGTATTCAATGGAGAGCAGAACAGGGCAATTGTTTTGGACAAAAAGAGTCAGAAAAATAAGGAAATTCATAAATAAGCAATGACAAAGAGAGACGTGTCATTGCCACCTCCAAATGCCAAATTTAAACGTGAAGCAGGGCAGTGATTTTCAACCCACACTCACACACAAGGATCCTGCCCAGACTTGTCAAACCACATGTCATTTGAATCCTTTGTCTTAGCAGAGTTTTTATGTAAGGCTTGTACACATATAAAATATCAATTATGCATAATAACTTTCAAAGGGGAATAAAGTCTGGAATAAATTATTAATAGTATGTATATTCAAAGCATTTCTTTTCTGGTCGTAGAAAATATTCCAAGTCTTGTAATTTGAGGAAACGATATCAAAATCTCAGCTTCTGTTACAATGAAATGTAGTATTCATAACTCATTTCTTCTCACTTGACCACAGTTTTTTGATGTGATATTATCTCCACAGTGCATCTAAATGGTGACTGACAGTTCACCCCATACTGACATCATACAGCAACTGACAAAACCTTGAGATAGTTTTAATTCTATTCCTGACCTTTACAAAACAGAAAACACACTTCACAGATTCCAATCAGTCTTTCATAAATTTTCCAAAAGTCAGTTCTCCACCCTCATATGTGAGGATATTCCAGGACACCCCTCAATGGTGGACAGCAGCCTGATATGGGTGGTTCATAAGCACATACATTTCAAAAATAATTAGCATACATGACCCACTCTACATCAGCTGAAAGTGAGGAAATAAAATGAACAACTGATGAAAGAAAATTTTGTCTCGGAAACAACATCTAATTTAGTACGTTTTGTCGGTTTTCAGCACAATTTGCGATCAGCCAGTTAATATGCATGTTATCCATTTGCGAGAGCAGACAAAAGAAAATTCAGCATTGGCTCACAGCAATCTCTTTCGTTTAAAGAATATGAGCACTTACATTTTTCAAAGCTCTTTAGTTTAATTTAATTTTACCTTTCAATACCTTGTAACACCCAGGAAGTGGATTGTTCGAAATTGCATTAAGGAGAGGAAAAAAAGATTTTAAGATTAAAGGATGCTGCGGGATAAAAGCCGGTGAAAAATAAGGTTCATTTTCTGTCTCATTTCCTGAGAGTGGATAAATGAGAATGAGTGCTTTGAGCCAATCAGATCACATTCACTAGTGTTGGATCTGCCCTTCACAGCCACTGACCAGCTGTCATTGAGATGAGTGATAATAACACTTATTTACTTGTTTCCACTGACAATATGCATGCAACACAAACTGACACCTTCGAAAACCCTCAATCACCTTGAGGAAAGTTAAACATTCCTATAGAACATTTTCAAGTAAAATGTTTCAAAAACAGTTTGCATTGAAAGCAACTGTTTTCTGATACCACTGTGGGGCTGGACAGCTTTGAGTTGAATAATGCATTCTGAAGGAACTGAGCTAGCCTACACAATAATGGCAGGAAAGAACTGCTTTAGGTTCATTAGAGAAATATAGGCGTTGATGAGAGCCAGTAAAAATTCCTGAGTCTTTCTGAGTTGAATACACAGCAAAAAAGAAAGAGAAAAACAAAAAACAGAAAAATGCAGCTTTTCAATTCATGAGGACTTGGTATTATCAGACTCTTTAAAGTAACAAAAGGTTAGTAAAAGAGAGAAATCATCTTGGAATGGACAAGATGACTATATTTCTTCTGCTCCTCTCTGGGATGTTGAAACAGGAAAGCGCAATAAAGCAAAGTGCCTGAGAGTGAAACAGAGCTGGGACCCCATTCCTGCTTCTGTTCAGTACGTACACAAACCAATAAATCAGAATTGTCCCACACAGTGGTGAAAGATCTATTCTCTAATTCTCTTAAATGAAGCACTTTATATCTTTGCTGTTGACTACCACCTCATGCAGAGGGACACCATGTGCCTGCAGATAATGTCAACGCTCAAGCAGACAGAGCGGGAGAGATGTAGTGTTTTAATGGAAATTTCCACAACTTCAAATTAGTTACCTATGCTGTTGACGGGTGTATTTCAGATATTTACAACATCACATTATAGTTCAAAGCATACAGCATGAGAACACAATCTTAGATATGTTTAAAATGCATACATAAATCATAACAAAATCATTTTCAATCAGATGCCAATTTACCGAAACCTGTGGAGTAATAATAAAGCAGAATAAACTATGTTTAAAGGACACAGATATAAAGGACATTTAGTGATGTTTTAAAGCCATTTTGCAGGTTATCCAACTATGAAACAGTAATTGAGAGAAAACAGTGATTGTGTGTGTGGGGGGGGGGGGGGGGGTTAATAAGTCAATGACAATAAGTCAAGTCAAAAAAATGTAAAGCCCACTTCATATGGTCATAGCAGCCTGATCAGTGATTGTTCTAAGAAAACCTGGCTTTTAAGAATAAAAGTTTTCTTCATTGTGCCATGAGCCACAATTGACAAGTGATCCATGGTGTGCCCTGAGCACTTTGGCTCAACTTAAAAGGAGAAACAAAACCCTCCTCCCCTCCCCCAATTATGATACTTCTCTGCTATTTTCCAGAGGAACAATAGGTCAGAGCAGATCGAACAGGCTGCATTCTCCCAGACAGTTCTGCCTGGATTCAGGATCAATACCAGTCACTAATGTCTCAAGCTCTTCATTACATATTTAAAAAGAAAATGTGATGCCATTGTGTTGGACGTCAACATTTCAAAGTCATATGCAATTAGGCATGTCAGCTTCATGCACAGAAGAAAAAAAATACACCAAACTAATTAACAAGGAGTGAATATAAGGTATGTTTACCTTTTGAGGAGGTTGCCACTGTATTGTCAAATGTGAGTCATGGAACAGACCACTTATATTCAAAGACAGTGCACATACACTTGCAGTGCAGATGTCAGCACTTCCCTAACAGATTCTCACAGTGCAACTGTTTCCTAGCATGTTCTGAAAGCTGCAGGCTTTACCTTTGTCTCAAAATATCATATTGACTTCAACTGAGCATTGTAACAAGACACCCTTGACTTCATGCAATATGAAGGATTAGGAACTGAATGAATGCTCAACTTTTTTTGTTAAATTTCTAAATTGGGATTTTATGTTGGTATAATGACACTGAGTGCTCTTTTTGCCAAATCAATGGCAGCTATTTAAATGAGCAGTAATTCTTCACCCAGCACTAAACTGACAGAAAACTGATGGTTTCAAGTAATGACCGATACAAAAAGGAAACACAAATGAACGTGAATTTGTTTTCCATTTAAAGAGATTTTCCATCAATCTTTGAAAACATGTCCAAAAACTGCAGTAAATACAGCACTGATGGACTGACGTAGAAAAAGAACTGACATTCTATGCAGTACAGTAATGATAATGCAGTATTTAAGCCCCGTGTCTCAACAAAATGAGAAAACCTGCTAAGTATCCTTTGTGAAGTCATTAAGCAAAGGGTTGAAGTGCCATCATCAGTGAAGGGATGCCATGGCAACTTGCTTCGCCCAGCATGCAAGCCCTGATAAAGACAATGAGTGTCAGTACAGGCCATTGAACGATCGGCACTCATCGATTAATCTTCTTTTCTTTTTGCCTTTTAGATGTGTAACAGCTCATAGGCTTTAAAATTCATAGGTATGGGAGGATTTCCCTTTATGATTTCAAAGCTGTAACATTTCAAAAGTAGAAAATAAATTAGCTTTTGATTGTGAAAAAAACACTAATTTTCACTGATCAGTCCATTCAATCTTCTGACCTTTTTATTTGGAAAAAATTGCTGGACAAAGATTTAAAAACCACATAATGATAACACTGATAAATATAATGTGGCATACAGGATAGCTGTTCCTTTTGAAAAATGAACAAGGGAATCATTTTTCATTGAAACCTTCTCTACTCTTGGAATTCAAGGTTTTAAGATCTGCACCCTACCTGTCTGCAAAATCCAAAAGAGTTTTTGTTGTTGGTGGTGTTAAAACCGAACAACAGAATAGCACCTTTATCTTTTGCTGCTGTCAGCACATTTTGGATGTTGTGTGAAATCCATGTGAGATACAGACTAAATGCTACAAGGGTACAATTGTGGCTGTTTGCCTCTTAATTTTTTTGGATAATTTTGCAGGCATGTGATAAGCCTTGGCTGGCTCTCTCACTTTAGAAAGTTCTCTTACTAACAACATGTGCTAATCAATCTCGTGAAAGCAATCTGTCAGGAAATCTTTAGCTTTAAGAAACACTAT
Organism: Megalops cyprinoides; assembly: GCF_013368585.1. NCBI lineage: Eukaryota > Metazoa > Chordata > Actinopteri > Elopiformes > Megalopidae > Megalops > Megalops cyprinoides. The sequence continues at coordinate 20,999,469 of NC_050590.1, read as the reverse complement.
TGGAATAAGGATGAGGTGCATTCATAGGGCAAGGTGCTGAGACTTAGGAATATGCATCCCTTCTGTCAATAAGGATTATGTGCACGCTTTTATCTTTTGTACCACACAGACCAGCCAGTCATTTTAAAGGAAGAAGAATAAATAAAAAAGATACTCCTAGAAATGCATTCAAATCCTAAACCCATTCAGATCCAGCAGCCATATGTTTTATATGAGATTTAATCTTTTTCAAACAAATTTATTGGAAGTAATTCTTAACATAATGCACGGAAAGTTAAATTCTTTAAGACCTCAAAGGATACACACAAGGTCTACCTATTCTTGTACCTTCGTTCCCAATTTAAGATCAGCATTTCTTTTCAAACATCTACCCCATTTGTGAATAATGTTACAAACTGGATGCAGCTTTATGCAAAGCAGCTGTTCTGAAGGACTGTTTCTAACAATGGCAAATATTTAGCGTTTAATGACCTACCCAAACATATCATTGTTAAATTACACAGTAGTATAGGGCATAAACAACTTTAGCACTGTATCTGCAAATACGTCTTGATCTATCTACTCCATTAAATACAAAATGCCTACATATATGTACACAACAAGTCTGCTGAAGAATGCATAAACCAAATTCTGATATTTTGTATTCACTGCCTTTCTTTATAGGTCAACAGAAATCCAGTCCAACCTCACATTGTTTCTAAATGCCATTTTGTATAACAGGGACGCAGGAATTAATTAACGCACGGGTAGCTGTCACTGTCAAGAGGCATGCATTAAAATCAATGATTAATAAATTCAAAACACACAACAAACTCAGAGGGGATATGAAAATAGTATTGTGCTCCCTTGGAAGCAGCCCCAGAGCGGGTCCTCCCACCAATGAGGCGGCCACTCAGATGCCTAATGGAAAGTAGCCGATGCCAGCTGTGTGCCTGTGAATAAAATCACTTTAATTAAAGGAATTACAATAGAAAGGAACGGGGGGATATGTGAAACAGAATTGACAGGAAACGGCCCTTGTGTTTGACATGCGCTCCTTGGAAAAACAAAGCCTTAAAGGAACAGAGCCTTCTTTATACCCCCTTCATATTATCCAGTCCATGTGAAAAGCCTGTATGTTGTTAATGCCTCCCATTTTAATCAGTTTTTTAACATATCAGTCTGCTCAAACATCAGCTCTTTTCATTTATATAGACAAATCAGTACCAAGACATTTAAAATAAAGGCCAGATTCATATATGTATGAAAATATTCAGGATTTTAATGTACAGCTGCATATATAATAAATATACAATTAAATTCTGAAATTGCCTGATAGAAAAACAGAGTAACTTCAGTCTGGTTTTAGATTATCTACAAGGACACGCAGTTCCCATGCATTTCACCCTTTTCATTAAAGTAAATCTGGTTTGTTTCACTCATGCAAAATCAAAAAATAAGACTACAGAAGAAAAACAATGAAAAACCATCTTACTGATCTCTCATCAACCCCCCTCCCAGAAGAACTATTTCAATATTTCACAAGAATGTTTTAAACATTACGTAAAACACAGATTACAGCACAACAAAATGAAAGCAGTCACTTTTTATACAACAATAAAACTTTTTTAGTTCTTTTATTTCTTTTTGAAACAGAATTTAATTTTGACAAGGTGAAACATAGAACAGACTTTTCACAGTAATAAAATATTTAAACAAATGCTAAACAAAAACAACATAATTTGATAACAGGGGTCAAATAACTAAATGCATGAAAACGTGTGACATTTAAATACAGGTATGAATAATGTATAAGCAAATAAAGGTTTATTTCCATATTTTCTCAGATAATACATCAAATGACAGCAACAAAACCCACTTCAAAGCACTTGTGAGAGGACCCATGGCGGCTCTGAAACTGAAACTGATCTAGTCACCTGTAATTATCAAGGCAATCCACAAGAGGGTAGCATGTGCACACTTTTGAAACATACATATTATTCCTCTGTACTACCTCCAGTTATATTCTAACCAGAGTGGGCTTTAAAAATGCTAGTGAGCACTGGTTACACGCATCCCCTATCCTCCCCTTTGTCTTTTCTATCAGCAGCCACCCATGGCCACAGCAGGCTGTGAGTGAAGCCCCAGATTTCTGGCCAGGTTGATCGGCTGCTCTTTTTGGCCCATTCTCCTCACCATTTAACACTGTCTGCCAACACAGTGCCCACCACAGAGGAAGATCTCTTCCACATCATCTAACAAGGAGGCCTAAGCAAGAAAAGCAGTAACAGCATATGCTTGTTTTATGTAAGAGCACAATAAAATACGCTAGTGGGGAAGTAAAACTACAGGCTGAAAGAGTTAACCTCTTGTGATCCACAGTAAAGGAATTTATATAATGAAGGCTTCCAAATAAACAACTAGGAACTTTGTGGAACACATGATTTGTACATCACCATTCATTTAAAAAATTGTCTTTCTGTTCTCTCCTGGTCAGCAGTGTGCTACCATGATTTAGGGGCAATATAACAAAAGTTTCTTAAAGTACCGTTCTGAAGTAAAATTTAAAAAGCCAAGTGAATTGAAGGCTGACTATTGAATGTGCTTTGGACAGAGCAGAGGCAGACCTTATTGGATCAATAGATTGTCATCTTTACAGACTAAGAGAGCTGAGAAAAACATTTTCAGGTTGGGATTTCAATGGTAACAAAGCTTATTTACCATGTATCTAAACTTTAAACTTTGTTACCATTGTAATGTGAACCTGACAAAGCACAAAGCAAAAAGCATTGCTCACAGCTTTACTAGTCTCCTTTCAAATAAACCTGAGATCTACTGATCCAGTAAGGTCTGTCCTGTCTTCTGTCCAGAGTGTGCAATCATTGGCTTTTTTAAAATTTTGGATGGCTTGTGTCAGCACCTGATACACAATGTGCACAAGGTTTTCTCTCCTCTTTACAGCTCTGAACTAGTTCATCAAAACAGAAAGCTGAAATGATTTGAATGCAGTTCAAAAATGTCTTCCAGCTGCCCAGGATGAAAAGAGCCAAAAAACCCATGGAGCTTATCGTAGGTTTGGGGAGGAATATTGCTTCCTTGATGCAGCTCTGGATGCAGCTGCCCACTTGAGTCAACAGGGGGAGGCAAACAAAAAACTTTTCAAGGGCAAATTGTCCAATGCATTAGTAACACCAATTAGGATTACCAACATGGCACCTCCCCCATTCACAACATCTTTCAAGTTCGCTTACCAGTTCACATAATAAGTCAATGTCACCCTAACACATAGCTGCAATGACAAAGGTTCATACTGTTTGAACAAAACATTAGTTCCATGCAATGTTACTAAAGTCAACATAGCTTTTGAAGGGGGAGGGGGGCACTTTAATTTCATTTCTCAATCTCAATCCGCTTTATATAACAATTACATACAGAATTAATAAAATATTTCAAAGAAATAATAAAAAAAACTAAGTCAATGACATCAAAGCTTCTATATGTACTGTAACAACTTGTTTACAAACACTAATGCATCCCAGGAGATGACAGCTGGGTTATTAAAGCCCATAAACAAGATACAGCAATGTAGAACTCCTCACCATGGGATGAACAGCAATCAATGGGCAGTTTTCCCATCTGAAACACATGCTGTTTTCTGGGACATCATGAGGACTCAGACAGCAGAACCATCTCCATCCCAGACCCACTTTGGATGTTTCAGCAGCTCCAGCCTGTCTGTAAAAAATATGCAAAGGATTTGAATAAAACAGTCTGCAGCTCATAGGGAAGAGGGTGACTGAGGATTCTGACAAAAAAAAAAAAAAATAGGAGTCAAAAGATGTATCCTAAATTGAAAAAGCACTGTCTCAATGAAATCAAAGTTATAGAATTTATGAACCACAAGAATGGTATGATTAAATTGTGATGGGCTGGTAAAGGCACATGTTTTTGTGTAAAATCAGTACCCCCTGATTGACTGATGTGAGGATGCAGGGCAAAGTCCACTTTCATGAATTGGAAAGATGGAGCTGTTGGGACAGCTTGCAGGTAGAATGAAGTCTCTGTATTACAAGTATCTACCAATAAAAGGGTAATCACTCTGACATAATGGTGTCCTCAGCAAATGTTCCTGTGATCTATACACACCAGCCATCATGTCATCCAGTGTTCTGCAGTCATATAATACATTATATATTCAGTATTATTAGATATTATTATATTACAATGTCATTGCAAAAGTAATACATGCACAATACCCAAATAACATTTTTAATTAGACCACAACAAATTTAATGGTGAACCAATTCTGAAATATACCTTTAGACTCATTTGGCATACTGTTGAGAAGAGGTACCTTATCACTACAGACGTAGATAATTTTATCACATTATTGATATTATTATATTGACTGCGTAGAGACCAGGCAGTTGCATCCGATTAACACCACTTACATAACTGCGCATGAAACACAAGTTTGCAAATATCAGGTGTCAGAGTAGTCAAGGAAGCATAAATAAATATAACTATTTTGCCCCACACGTAATTATGCATTTAAAATGACACTTGTAGCAAAAGGAAAATAGCACGAGCAGGAAATGATCAGTACCTCTTAATATTGGACGTTTGATGAAAAGCAAGAAGGACCTCTTTTCAAAGCCTTTTGGGACACCATTATACTAGTGTGATGAAGACATCCAAAACCCAATATCCATCTATGCAATTTAATCATTCAGTGTGACCAGCATGCTTATTTCATGTCACAGCTTTATGTTTGGTCATATTACACTTACACAATAAGGGAACTACTATTCCAAGTAAAATAGGCTAAGCACCGCAAGTAAATGTCCGCTAAATTATAGCTCCTAGTGGCTATACACTACCAGATACTATATTTATGCATTTTTTACCCTGGGTGAGGTGAATGCCTCAATGCTCTTCCGTGTCATGATTTGGGTAGATAATATGCTTTGCAAAATGGTTATCCATGCACCCAGTAAAGCTTTGTGGAGCTGTCTGACTGATCCCAGATACTGGTCTCTTCTTGTGGAAGGGCAGAGGATGGTCCCAAAATGGCAAGGTGATAATGCCAGCCATGAGAGTCTGATCTTGATCCAAAATTCTGCTCACACAACCGCTGTATGAGCCTGTGCACTTTTGTGCTGCAGCACAGGTCTCTTTTGTTGTACTAAATGTAGGCTATTACTTAGTTTTCATCTACACATACATCCATCACACGTTTCACCTGTACTAGATTTATTTTGGCACTCTGCATACACAATAGGAGAAGTTTTTGGACATAATCAAAATTCTAGAAAAAATCCACCTCTAGTGAAATATAAATGCTGACTAGAAAAATTACAGTACTCATGTGCCAAAAATGACTCCAAATAACTTGCTGTCTGAAAAATGTCAGGGAAAGGGCTGTGGGATGTTTCAATTTTTTTATTCAAGCACTGCAGCTGGAAATTGTTTTGAGGTTAACTATATAGTGCTCACCAAACTGTCCTTTTTCCTCAAATTTCCATGGAATTTATCTAAAAGGCTAAAACTTAAGGCTTATCATGCATTTGGTGTTAAGCTCAGGGGTCAAGAACAGAGATGTGTTCACTTAAGAATCTATTTGTTGTGGTGTTATATTTGGCAGTAAGTAAAGAGATAAGTAAAAAACTCTCAGCATGTTACAAGTATGGGGTATGCCTAAGGAACTCATCACTTTGAATAGGGCTTACCTGCCATCTTAAAACAGTAATTATGTCTGCCTCATTCATGGCATTATATCTGTAATTCATAAAGTTACGAGTTATGCCCTTAATGTGCATGATCATATCAACCTGGTCAAATGTGGGCCTGGAAAATGAATCCATCAAGGAAATGAGAGGGTCTCCAGAGGGACTAAAGATCTCTCCGAACAGGAAGTCTTGTGATTCATCTTTTATACTATTCTGGACCTCTTCCAGAAGTCTTTTACCATGTTCACCAGACCATACCAGTAAATTCATAGATCACAGCCTCAGTGTGAAACTTCAACACAGTCAGCATGCATTGGAAGGGATTTAAAACCATTTGCCACTAGTTGTTTTGAATACATGTTTTGGAGTAGACTGGAAACAAATTTGATGCAAATAACCTTGACCTTCTTCCAACAAATGCTGTTTTTAATACATTACATTTGTATGCATTAGTGTATTTAAACACCTTTGCAGACAAAGACTTCAAAATTGGCAGCAGTGTTAATCCAAAATTACTGAAATGGCTTATTAACGATTTCCAAAAACCTGCAGGCAAAAAGAAACAGGTTCCTACATTAAAAAAAGTCTCATGTTGCTGTTCCTATGTAGACAGCTAGCCACCTAAACTTCATGTGTAGCATTTTATGGTTACCACTAGCACCTATCAGCAGTAGCATCGGAAGTTAACTTGCGATCTACCTACCTTTTGCATCTGTTTCCAAGTATCTTAGGTTCTGTATATTTTTAATGTCCCATTTTGTGGCTAGAGCTTGTTTCTAAACTTAAGAAAGTGTGCAGTGACCAACAGAAGCAAAACAAAAAAAAAAAAAAAATTTCAAACCATTCTGGTACTCCTCAGCAGCTCTTAAGCTGTATACATGTCACTTGGATGCCAATGGACATGTGCCTAATTTATAGTCTCTGTTTGCCACACTGTGGTGTAGCTGTCCGCGGCACAGAAGTGTATAAGAGGATTGTTTTCGTCTCACTTTGGTGACTCTGCACAAGTACAGACAGTGTGTTCAGGCATACTTAATACAGTGTAACTGGGAATTCCAAGGGAAAGCATCAAAAAATACTAAAAAAAAAGAAAACATCCAACATATTGCTAGCAGGCTTCATTTCTACTACACACAAGTGTACAGTAGCCAATCAGTAAATTAAAATGAGTTGACGTTACCTACATTTTTCATTTTTAAAACTGGTTTGCTTCAGACAAGCAAGTAGCATGGCTCAACATACTGTTTCAATGTGACAGGTTGTGAAAAAAGAGATTTGTCTGTGTTGAATGTATACAATTAAGAAAAAAACACACTCCAATACACCATCTAGGATGGACCTGACAATACTGATGTAAAGACTTTAACTACAAAATATGTGGTACGCACAGAGGCAGATTTTAATAATGAATGCAATTTTAAAGGTTTTTTTTGCAGTTAACATTTGCATTCTGCCAAGTTTAGCAATGTGCTGCAATACAAATAAAGGGGAAGGCAGCATATCTAAATCACTTGGTATCTGACAGACAACTGAAAGGTAATAAAAGTGTTATCCTAAACAAATCAGTGCAAATATTATAGTCGACAGATGCTATTTGCTGGCCTAAATGTGAAGTGACCAAGACATGCAATTATGTGGGAGAGAGATAATCAAGTGTCCTGAAGTTGCAGAACAGAATAATCTTGCCTGTGTGTATGGTCTTTTGATTGACTGAAGGGGGGGCCATTCCCCTTACCACCTGCTAGGTCAAAACTGACATTTTGAAAAGGATGCATGTAGGTAGATTAGAAAGGTCTAATCGTAAGGGCTAGAGATGTGGGAGTGTTTGGCGAAACTGTGGACCAGCTGAGCGGCAACATTCCAGATGAGCTGCAGGGGTTGGAGAGCTGATGATTCTGTTGCACAATAACTATTAACAAATGTGTTATTAAGGCTTGCATTAGCTAGTCAAATTCAACATTGTCAGGTCATTTCCAGCATGGCAACAAAATTCCAATGGTGTACTTATAAGGATGTGCTGCCAAGCTATGAGGAACTACCATCTATGTGAACAGTTATTTGGATAGGCAGCTAATGTAAATCAGGTAAAATGAACATAACCAGTAGGCACACAGGCTCATATCTGACATAGGGCATGCGGGGGGAAAAGGCAACAACATCAGAGCCATTAAACATAAAATACTGAGACATCAGACAAAGAATTTTTATTTCTTAAAAATGTGCAGCATTATCTTTTAATTGAAGGAGCATGGTATACACTGAAAGGTAGCAGATTGCTAGGTGGGTAAAAAGATGTGCAGGGAATAACATATTCCTCTACGACAACACATGAACTACAATCTCCTTCTGCTCCTGTGTCCAAAAATCTGCTATTCTGAAGACAACAGAATGCACCTAACCTTCAAATTAAACTAAGTTCATACAAGTCAAATGAAATAGCAGTCTCCCATGTTTCTTGCTCTAATTTCACAAAAAATGTTGCCTGTATTGTTAAATCCTCAGCCCAACATTGACCTGGAAACCTGCATCAAAAACTGATCATTTGAACTGGATATTGCTCCTATCCCACAGAAAACTTTCTTGAGATATGCTAAGTAACCTAATGCCATCCTCAAATCAGCCTTTTTTGCCAAAGCTCTTCACTGTGCTTTGTTACTGCAACTACATTACCTGCTTGCCTTCCAATACTTTGCTGGAACCATTTAAGTCATGCTTTCAAGACTGACATAACACTGAGATAGCTTTGGTCAGAGTTACAATTTTTCCCCCTTTTTTATTGGCAAATAATTTTTGCATCCTTTAATAAATGGACCAGAGTACAGCACATGACACAGTAAAGTACGAAATGCCACCTAGTAGAACAGAGAAAGTCCTTCTGCATTGTTTGCATTTCATTGCTTAAAGACTGTTCTTTAAGGAAAAGGATATGAATTTTTCACATTTGGTTTCTGTAAACCTAGAGGTGCTAAAGTCCTGCAAGGTGTTCAACAGGGTTCTATTCCAAGGCTACACCAGAACTGAAGACACTGCAATTGCTACCTCCTGACTGATTGCTTACTTGAGAGATTAAAAACTGGATACAACTTACTTTTCTAAAAGTTTGTGCTTATAGACTCCAAGACACCCTTGAAAAAGCTGGTTATACTTTTATTGTCCTGTTTTTTGTTTGTTTGCTAGTTTGTTTGTTGAGGGGTTATAGGCTGTCTTTCACCAATCAGGCTTTTGTTTAGTTATATTGACCTTTACTGATTTCTAGTTATTTCAAATCACTCTGATCGGAAGGCAGCTCTGTTGCTCAAAGTTGCTGGTGTTCTACATCCTTTTGGTAGTGAAAATCTATTTTAAAATAAAATAAATTTTAAAAATCTGAATCAGGAAAATAAATTAATGTTAAAACAAATTAGTGTTGTGCAAATGACTCCTGACAGGCTAGCTATTCAGTACTAGCCAATTAAATAGAAAGATATTTGTTGAACCTTTGATAGATGTTTAAATGCCTAAATACAACCCCCCAATTTTAGTTTAGAATACTATTATGGGAGTAACAATACATCAGAGCAGAGATGGTTTTATGTCCTTGCGGCACCACCCCAACAGCACTCTGAAAAAAGACACCCATGTAGGGTGTTACTGTTTCTTGCTAAAAATGTCAGACAGTACAGGTATAATTTTCAGCGTGCCAACAAGCCTGAAATCAAAATTGCGGAAACACTTCAGTTTTAGAAGAAAGATGGCAGTTTGGATAAAATTCTTGCATTATGCAAAACATGTCAAGCTGAGAAAAAATATTCTGGCAGCACCACAAAACTTTCCAATCATATGTGAAGACAGCGTGGTGTCACTGACACAAAGTAAACCTTCCCTGTTTGTAATGTAGTGAACCATGAGCAAGCGGAGACTGCAACAGGTATTAAAATGCTTTTCCACAGTTCACTCAGCCACAACTCTCTCCAGTCAAAAGCAATAACAGTTTCAATTGGCTGTTTTTTTTGCATGGACTTACTTACATATAGTGTTGTGGAGAAGGATGGATTAAAAAAAAACCCACGGACAAAATGCCCAGTAGTCGAGGCACAGATGACCCCCCATGTGAAATACCTGGGTCACACTTTAAATCCAGCCAGCCAGAAAGCCCTAGAAGTGAATGGTGGAGGGTGGTATCCTTCTTCCACCACAGCCCAAGAGCCAATGAAAACCTTTTTGAGAAACAGAGACTGCTAAGCTTGCCACAGAATATGTCCACTTGCTGGAACAGCTCTCATGACATGCTGGAACATTTCACAGAGCAGTAGCCAGCTATTGTAACCGCTCTGATGTCCATAGACCTCAGAAAGGGTGAACCCGTCAACACACTGAATAAAAGGGACATGAGCCACATTGAGGACATTAAACTTCTGGCCCCTCTAAAAATGGTGAGAATATTCTTGCATGAAGAGGCACATCCCATTATATCAATCATTGCCCCCATGCAGGCAAAACTGCAGAGGCACTGCAGCCAGTAAAAGCTGACTCACAGAACAGTTAGAGATGAAGCTGAAGTTCAGTGAAGACTTTGATGGAAGGTACACAGACATCTTGGAACATCTTAGTGCCTCTGCCCAGGACTCTCACTTCAACGCTTTGCCATTCCTGAATGAGTAGGACATTACTTAATGCAGATCACATTCCTTAATGTAGGAGCAGAAATGAGAGCCCTCGCCTGGTAGGAAGCACACCTTACATCACACAAAGACACACAAAATTTGAACAGGCTGCACTCCTGACTGATAGCTTACAAAGGTAGGTGTACAAAGGTACAATAGGTGGTACTATATTTAGCCTTATTCACATGGCGGCCATTTTGCTCTTACGTCACACTCAGGGTGGGAGTAGGGTTACTCTTCAGTCAGCATCTATGGCAAAGTGGACCAAACGTTTGACGTGTGTCTGTATCTACCTTTTGAAAAAATAAAACAAAAATGGCCAGATGGGTCAGCAAAGATCCCTAAAAGAATTCAAAAGAGATACAGTTGCTGGATTTAAAGTTACATCCACTAATGACTGAATGACCTGGCGCACTTAACGCTAGCTAGTTAGCTAACTAACGTTAAGTTGCTAGCTAGCTAGCAAATGGTAATTAAGATCAGAAGTCAATACCTTGACTTACAGTACGAATGTTAAAATTAACTATTTGCTCATAAAAAACATGATGAAGCTGTATTGGTTTTATGGCTAGAAAAGTGTGAGAAAGCCAAATCTAGCTAGCTACTTGCACATTCAGCTGAAAAGTACAAATTCCACCTTACAAAGACAAATCTAGCTAGCTAGCTACAATACAAACAAAACAATAAACGTAACTAGCTAGTTACTATCACATTCCACTGAAGAATACAAACATTACCTTGCAAACAAACACATAGCTAGCTACAATAAAAACAATGCAGAAAGCCAGATAGCTTGATAGCTACTTTGGCTTTCACTCACTTTCCTCAGCTGTCATATTACTAAGAGTTAGCTAGCTATCAAACTAATAAAGCCTCATATATTAAAGGTTGTTTCATAAATTTGTATGATTAAATTTGTGCTCATTCAAAGATAGTGTGACGAAGGGCTGAAAGTTCTTTAAAGAAAGACTTTAAAACAGTTCAGTTATTTTTTATAATGAAGATCTCTTTGTTTCCCTGGCACATAAGGGGGAATAAATAACAACAAAAACAAAATAATAAAAACAAAACATTGGTATTGGCATTGGCTATCGGCCAAATTGTTATTTTAAACATCAGTATCAGAATCAGCCCAGAATTTCACAATCGGTGCATCCCATTCTTTGAATAAACTTTATCACCTGTCTCACAGAGATCATGTCACATACCACCAACCATTTTCTTTTCCCTTTCATTTCATTTGAAGCCCCTCCTCACAAGAACACAAAGGCCCTGAAGCAGATGTTTGGAGAATTCTTCAAACCTAAATCATTAAGAAAGAGGGCCAATGAGGAAAGAAGGAAATACAGAGAGCAGGATTCTTTGCCAGTTAATGACCATGTTCTGCAAGCTGCAAGCTCTGGTAGGCAGAGCAGGTGAATGTACCACTACAGACTTTGAAGGCAAAAAACTAGTTTTGTATACTAGCTACCACTGTACCTTCTGAAAGGGTTTTTAGCTGAGCTGATGACACTGCTACCCATGGCCGTAACCAGGGTTTGAAAAACATCTATTACATACATAGAGAGAGACCTGTTGCTATTTCAAAGAAACATTTTTTTTTAATTGTAAGGTACAACATCTGAACTGGACTGTACTGAATAACCTCTCATGTGTGGAGCTTTCATATTAATATGCATTGCTGAATGAATAATAGATCGTAAGAACATTATCTAGAGCATCAAAATACATAGGTCTACGGTATGAAGCATGATAATTAAGCTAAGGTTATTTGTAACCTTAGCTAGCTATAAAAATAAAAGAAAAATGCTTGAGAGTAACACCATTACAAGCTAACATCATCATACAATTCATTTCATTTCTGTATTCATTTCCAAATTTGGCTTTGAAATGTTTGGTAGGCCTACTATTATTGATACCGTCGCCTACATAAGCTGTTTTGTAATCAGTGGAGTTGTGTGAAACATTAGCTAGCCTACTAATATTAAGGAAATAGCCTAGCCCTCATCATGGCCAGAGTATGCATATTTAACGTTTATGTTTCATACAATTGCCTTTACTCCAGATGCTGTACCAGGTTACTGTTTTGAACATTTCTTGCAGATAATGGCATAACGATCATTGCTTTGCCTTACCGAATGGCATGCTGCCAGTTTACACACAAGCCACCTGCTGCTGCCAAGCATTGCCAGATGGGAAATGTTAAGGTATCATACCAGAGGCTTAAAATGATCGTATTTTGAGGAAAGTTATCATATCAGCAAGTCATAACCAAGAGAACTAATAGATGTAAATGTGTAATTTCAGAAAACATCGAGACGAACAACTCTTTGACAGCTCATTTAACTTGTAATAGTATACCGATAACTGCATTGCATGAGTAAATATAGTACTGGCCCATAAGTTACTGCATTCAATATAAAACACCTAAAATTTCTGATTTGTAAATAGGATTTGATTATTGGTTAAGTTAACGACAGCTGTGGTCATTAGTCACGTTCATCGTCACAACAAGCATGATTGGCTGGAAAGACGTCACGTGAAAAGAGATGCGTAAACACAGACGTAGGATCCATATTTTACTATCCTGATCGTGTTGGGAAATTAATTAAAATGAGATAGTATTAGTAGTTGTAATCAGTCTAGGCTAAGTGTCACAAAATGGTCAAATTATCGCACATCGTCCAGAGGGCAAAATTATCGTACAAATACGATAATTATCGTACATCTGGCAATGCTGGTGTAAGTGCTGATGATGCAAGGGGCTGCACTCGCGCCCTCTCTCAGAACTCTCACACACAGTGGACACTAAATAACAATTCTAAACTGAATGAAACATGCACTCGTCTTGGAGGAGAATTTCTCAACCACTGATTTTTTATCTAGTTGTACTTAGCTTCAAATTTTATTTTTAGCTCTAAAAAATTACCAAGGTACACACCTCAGTGGCCTCTTAGCTGGTTACAGTCATGTTGCTACTACACAACACAGTGTACTTCAAATGATCCTCCTGAAAAACAATCTGGAGAAGCAAAAACAATAAGGACTGCACATAATCTCAGAAAGGGTGAACCCTAACCTGTTCAGAAACAAAGCAATAATGGTAATAAATGGAATAATATAAATAAAGTTATGGAGTGAGTGCGGCCTTTGTTTTGTTACACAGTTGGATCGGATGATCTGTAAGTAAAAGCATTCAACTTCTACATCACCTGGGCCCACATAGACAGACAAAACCAAAGACATCCAGCTAACGCCAATTATAAACTTTTTTGTGTGTGATTCAGGCACAGAAACCTTACATAAACTTACAACATATCTTTACAACATCCAGGGCTAAATGGGATGGAGTCACAGATTGCTACAATAACCTTTTTCATGTATTTTTCAGTTTCTTAAAATACTTTTTTATACTTTAACTGGCATATTTTTAAACCAACCATGAGATATACTGTATGTCTACTCATAAGCTAAATCTAAATGCTGCTTCATTGGTTAAAAACATAGCTCATGTATTTCTTAGTTCTTGATTTACATGGTGTTACAAGTTAACTGCAGTGCACTGAGTACTTGTGTGACAAACACACATGAACATGACATGTTTGGAAGATTAACATTTTGACTTTTGTCTTTCCCATATCACATCACTGACAATGTATTTAAATCACTAAATAATTTAGATCACTACTGCAGATCAAATCTTCAGAGAGAGAAAGATACACACCCCTAGATACTATGACCTTTCTGACCCACAGTCCAATCACAAAGGCTGAATCTTCTATTCCACTCCAGAGTTGCATGTGGCTCTTTGACAGCCCCCTGGCTTTGGAATGATCTATAAAATTGAGCAATTAGCAGTTCTGCAAAGTTGCTTATTATCAAACTTTTTAAACAAGCTCTTCAATCACACTTGAACAAAACTAAATTAATAGAACAACAATAATACATTACATTATCAGCATTTAGCAGACACGTCTTTGATAGGTTACAATTTTTACAAGTTTTCCACTTATACAGCTGTACTGAGGCAATTCTGGGTTAAGTACCTTGCGCAAGAGTACAGCTGCAGTGCCCCAGCAGGGACAAGTTACACTACACTTACTTACCACTATGCTACATTCCCAGTAACAAAATTGGATCAATCAACTGAAGTTGTATACATATCCCTCATTTTCTTACTTCAGTGAGATTGTAATCTAGATGCGTCAACTGGTGCACATCATCTCTTCTGCTCTACAGGTCCAACTTAATTGGCGGCAGACAGAGAGGCTCTACCTACTGTTAATCAACTTAAAAAGGCCCCTCTAAAGCCCAGATCCTGAAAAGAGATCATGACATATTTTTCCTGTTTGTGTAGTTGTAGCTGGTGGGATCTGTGTTGTGTTCAATTAGATGTTACGTGGGTCAGCGAGCAAGCAAGTTTCGAACCGGAGTTCTCACTGCTCACTGCCAACCCCTTACGGCCAGCGTCATTGCCAACTGAGCTAAAGGCAAATTGCCTCTAGCCTGTCGGCAACAACGCTAGTTAGCCAGGTCTCGGGGAGTGACATAGCCGCTGCAACCGCTCGGCTACCTGCTACCCGCTACCCCACAGGCTTTATGCAGGACTCACACAAGCTATTCACTTCAGCTCTGTTACACAGTGTTCCTGTCAGACATGAATATGAAAGGAAAAACACCGTCCAAATGTCTGACAAGCATGAAGAGAATGTATCCCATTCCAAATGAGTGAGGACTGCCTGAGTCCATACTTCACACATCACATACTGTAAGTACATACTTGTTACTTTAACATGAGACTCCTGCTCCTGTTTAATAACCCAGTTTTGCAATGTAAAATTTAAATGTCCTCAGGTCAGCTATGCATTATACTGAAGGCTGTCACTTACCTTCAGTGATAACTTTCATGATTTTTTTTTTTTTTTTTGGTGCCACTGAGGTTGATGGGAACTCTTGCAAAATTCCCTCATGCAAAAGAATGTCAAGAACACCAGAGAACACCAGGAAAAAGAGGTGGGAAATGTTCACCGGGGTCTTAAAAAAAGGAATCAGTGGGTATCCAAACAATGTTTACTTGCACATGCTCTAGGTTGAAGGGAGCCACAAAAGTGAAAGTTCCTTTTTTCAACTGAGACACCCTCAACCATGTTACTCCACACCATTTTGAGGGGGGGTGCTTCAGGCAAGTGAGCAAAACTGCAGATTAGGATGCAGTCATAGACATAAACAAAGAAAATAAAGAGCAAGAGGGCTTTAAACACAGCAATTCAGGACGTTGTAAAGCAAGGACTGTCCTGTACTGTGGTCAAGAGGAGACTCTTGAGGTTTGTCCACAGCACTAAGATTCTTTCAACCATCCATTTCAATTAGTTCAAGAGTCGAAATGTGTACTGAAAATAATGAACTGAAAAGCTTAACTGTACATAAATAGCTCAGGTCTCAGGGGGGATCTCATCTTCACATACACACATCACCGGGTCAAGAAATATACTTTCACGCTCGTGTTGTAGGTCTCCGCCATCATTACTGTGCTGTTCTCTCTGTGTTAGTCGGTTATGTTGCTGCAGAATCTTACAGAATACGACTAAGGCCGTTTACCTGCTGTGTCTGTAACGACGAATTTCAAATTGATCATGGTTTCTGTTCTATAGCCTTCTCTACAGCCTGGAAAGGCCACCATGCGGATTGCTTACAATTCACAGACTGGGTTTGAGGGTGTGCACTATTCCAATGGAAAGGTTTAATGATAAGCAAAACTGCTCTACGCTAAGGGACAATTGGTGCACCCTTGGATACAAACTCAATTGACAATTACTCCTACTCCAAATCTCGTTTGTAAAGCACTACAGCTAGCTATCTAATTAAGTTACATTTCAGACGGTAGTTGTTTGATAACTACATGCAAACACAATGAACAGTTTAGAAACAGCTGGCTACCCTATCACGGTTGTATGACAAGATTTCGAACTATCTATAAAGAGCTGTTAATGTTAGTATAATTTCACTGCACAAGTAAGAACTAAATGAACTAGTTGTTCGCGGGTTTCTTTTTTTTCGTGGATATATTACCTTTTTAACTTCCTCACGTCTGTCTGGAAACGTCTGTGGTACATCGTTTTTAGTTTCATTTCTTTCATGCGTCTTAGTTGTTACATGTGAGTTTTGTGAATCACACAGTAAACTTGTTGTAAATCCCATAGAGATATTTATGAACAAAATTTCAGGATTATCATCCCTCTGGTTCCCTTTTATTTATCAGGGAGCAGCGGTGGCTGTCCTGGATTTAGGAAGTGAGACGGTGTCACACTCGACTTTCTAAATGTTCCCCTTCCTTCCCTTGGATAAGTACCGCCTCTCAAATGCACCATTTGCCACCTCTATTTTCCCGGTGCTCCTTGGGTAAATGATCCTGATCACAATGTAGCAGTTGTTGGCATGCAAAATCTATGCGACTCTCTTAAATAGCCTTTAGTGCCAGTGCGCCTTTCATGTAGTACTTAAATTTGACATATTCTATACCTGTTGGGGATTCTTATCAAAATTTAAAGTGTTTTATATTTTAAACTGATTAAATTATCTTTCAAAAGTCTACATGATATTGTTGATCCACAATATATACATACACATATCTGATATTTTTCTATGATTTGTGAGGGTCTTGCATTTTAATTGTCATTTTCATGATTAGCTCATAATGTTGTGTGGTTTTTTTTTTTTTTTTTTGGTTCCTCCCTAACGTCAATATTATGTTTCTGAGACACTACTTTGAGATGTATATAACTGTAAACAATCTACAATACAGCTAGTTCAATACATCAATACAGAGCTTCTGTTAAAAATCCTTAAATTCAGATTATACTGACTGAGTGGTAGTTTTAAGTTTTAATATTCACTGGGCATAAAGCTGTTTCTTTTTGCATAAAATGCATGGACTTGCAAGTCAGTGATACACCAAGCTGCTGGCACAATATCATTCAAAATGCTTGGAGTTTGTGTTCCTTTCTGCCCGGCCAGCATTGGGCAGCATCCTCCTCTCATATGATTAGATTGCTTAACAGCTGTGGCAGTCACAGGGAAATGCTGTGAAATGACAGATAGCAAGAGAGTTGCGTTAAAATTATGCTATGCAAATGACTTACCATTTGCATTCAAAAAGGGAATAGGAAAAGAGAAAGATATTGGTCTGAAAAGCTACCATATCCTCCTACAAGGATTGTGGAATAATTACACACTCTGGTATTTTTTCCATGTGGCACAAATTTAGAAAAATGTACAACACCAGGAACAGGTGCTGTTAATTGTAATGGATGGCAGTTATAAAATGCTGCCAAGTTTGCTGATGAATGTTGAGCTTGCATCTACAACTAGTAGTAAAGTCAGATCAGTAATGAAAAAAATGAACCAATGGGATGGCATATTTCTTTATATTATAGTTGACCACTGTATATCAGCTTCCTGCAATACAGCAACAGCTACCTTTCAGCGGGGTGCCAAAGCTTTACACATTTAAGACTTTAAGAGTTTTGGGTGGTAATGCTGATAACTGTTGGTCAAGGGCCAGCATGAGTGTGGGAGGAGGACAGATGGACCATCACAAATGAAGATGCAGGCTTTGACAAAATGTTTTTGCAGTTGTAGGTAAAGAATATTGGATTTATTTATTTATTTTTTAGAAAGGACCACGTGTGATCTGTCTGCAATTAATATTCCTCCTAAACGTTAATTTTAGCCAATTCACACTCCAATTATAATTCAAACTCTGGCTAGTTGATGTCTATAGTAACGGTTTACCAATTCGCAGCTGCACTTCCGTGTCGTTTCATGTGAAATCTTCAATGGTTGCTGTTTATACGCATCAGTTCAGTGAATGCGCATCACAGATTCGCGAAATCTAGACTAGGCTGATATTTGATACCGATGATTAGTTTTATGCACCCATGTGACGTAAGTATTTGTGGATAAGTACAGTATGTCTTCGAAACATGCCCGTGAGCAAGCAGACTCTATGACGGCAATGTGTAGTAATGCAAGTCGAGTAGGCTACATTTTGTAACATCGGCTATTACGTTCAACCCCGCTTACGAGCAGTGATAATGGTATTCGAGGAGGATTTCATACAATTAACACGTTTGTTTAATTTATCACGTATTCTACCATTTTGTTAGCAAAAGTGTAAGTGCACCGCTTTAAGTAGCCTAATTAGTTTAAAACCTTGATATTACAGCTCACGACATTCCATACATCAACCTCAACATATAAAGCGTCTGGTTTCTGTTTATTACAGCCGATCTTAGGTTTCGTTTGGAGGCGTTACGGAGAGGTGAGCTCCTGGTCTAACCTATCACATTTTTCGGGAACAAAGCTACGTCGAGGGCAGCAGTCGCTAGCCTTCCACTACAAGAGTCTGCGTGGATGGCTGAGGGGGGCACGTCTTATTTCATGAGCCCGCCATTGAAACTCCTCAGTGGGCGTGGAAAAGATCTGTGGGGCGTCCTAAGCAGTCACATGTGTAAACATAGTCACGTTGTCCCATAGCCACGTGGTCAGGGTGACATATGGGGCATCTGACAACTTTGACAGCCAGAGAGAGAGAGAGAGAGAGAGAGCCCTCTACTGGCTCCACGACAAAAAATATCCCTTACTCGTGACAGCAAGGTCACGATCATTTCTGTGTAAGTAGGCACACCACCACCACTAACAACAACAAAAATAATAGCAACAAATGAATAAATGAACAATACCAACAAAAGAATGTAATGTAAAGTAACAAAAAACTATGATAATAATAATAATAATAATAATAACTACAATTAACTACAATTCACTACAATTAAATTAGTTTGGGTTTGTTAATATTATTGCTATTATGATTATTATTGTTGTTGCACACAGTAACAATTCAATCTATTGTTGTTATGTCATGTTAATATTACTTATGTCCTCATTACTTCCATGTACATATTTTTACTTCAGCTTGATTTTCATATGAAAGTTATAGAACAACAGTGATCTGTGATACTTTCTTTGACTGGATTTGTAGATACTGCATTTCATGTTGGTGAGAGAATATGCCTCTATTTGGATGTAGAACAAGATTATTCTGTCATTTGACTACCGCAGTGTTTCACATGAGTCTTCAGTCACAGTCTGAGTCTCATTAATAGCCACAATTGGACATATGGGCAGCTACACTAAGAGGAGGATCACAGCAGGAGGTAATTCAAACATGCAATTGCTAAGAGTTACTCCAGTCAAGTGACAGAATGTAACTAGAATGTAAGGTAGACTAAATTCAAGGATGATTTATATTCCCTCCTGGCTACACAACTACACAACACATCTTTTGAGTTTAGGTATGGTATGAGAAACACAGCATGTTGTATAACACATCATATGCATAAGAGCATATGGAAATGTTCCACCTTAAAAAGATACTGTGGTCTGATGCTTAGTGCTTAGAAGCTATTCTGCCATTTCAGTTATTTTTAGATGTTTGTGAGAGGTACCATTATAGGTGGAAACTAACCAATGGTGTGATTTGCTGAAAGTGCTGTTGATCCATTAGCACCCTTTCCCCACTGCCCAGCAGGATGTCTTTGACGAGGAGGGCCAAGTAAAGAGCTGAGCAACAATCTGTTGATTTTTTTTTTCTAGAAGCATAAATTAGTATGCACAGATGTACATTTTTTTTCTCTTTCTCACACACATTTAATTTTTGCAGTTTAATCTGACTACTTGATTAGCACAAGTTCTATCAAGTTCTAAAAACCTAGGATGTTACAAGATAAACATTACAAAAAAATAACACCGATTACTCCGGATACAACTTTTATAAGGGCTTCCTTGCTGGCAGCCTAAAAGACTATGGCCTTGGCTTTCACGTGATTTAAGGGAAAGTTGTCTGATGCTCTCTTTGACCAGGTGTGACTGCTGGTGGTGGCTGGTGCCTCATCGAATGAGCACCTGCTGCTGTCACAAGCGTCTGTGCAGGAAGAACAAAGGGGCCATTGAGCACACAACAGCTGTCATGCTACTGCCGCCTGCCCGTCTGCCTGGGGGCCCCCATGGCCTGCTTGATAGGAGAAGCCCCCTCCCCAACAGCAGAGAGGGATTAAAGGGATGGGGCAGAGAGAACTTATGGAACTTTAAAGACAAAAGCACTGAAGCAGGACCTCTACTCCCGTGCAAACACAACCTTGTCAACGAGGAGGGAAAGTACACTAATTGCCTAGATACAGTATGTCTGGCTTTGGCAGTTTGGACTAAGCACTCTGATGTGCTTTTTAATTCCCCAAGACAAATCAGAACTAAAATTATAAAAGGACATGGAATCCATACTCCTACACTTAATGAAAACATTAGTTAAAATAAATATAAAGCAACATGCATCAGAAGCACTGCTTTAAAGTTTAAAAATTTAATTTTAATCAGCTCAATCGAAACCATTAATCAATCTTGAAAATGAGTTTATTTTATCCCATCTAATCAGTCCATTGTTTTTACTGCATGTATGTTATTGAAGAGATCACAGCAATAAAATAACACAAACTGTGAGTGCAAACAACTTTACAAAAAGCATGAGAGGCGATGCAAAGACCAATATCAAATCAACAAATCAGGGGCCCTTGCCAAGATGCAAGGTGCCAAAGTTTAATGTAATGAATTGCTCTTGTCTCAGCAGCATCTGTTAAGGAAATCGTACTTCCCAGCAAGGCTGCTGCTGTGTATGACAGAGCAACTCAAAAGCCACAGCATTACTGCCATCTAGTGGAGTGTTGCCTTACACTAGCAACATATGCTCACTTAAAGCAGAGGGCACACTGTGTGGGAGAGACAGCCATTATAGGGCAAGCAGACCAAATACACCATTTTGTGTTATATCACAGATCAGATCACCTTCAGCACAGTATGTCCCTTCTGGCCTCTGTGCAATCTGAACAGTGCAAAGCATGACATCAGTAAATGCAAAAAAGTGAAATATTGTACATTGTACTTGTAAATTGCCTCACAGCTATATCTTATGTAAAAGTCTGATGCATTAATGGTCAATTAGTACTTTTTCATATTCCTGGAACTGCAGAGTGCCACATAGGAGAAAAAAATGGACAACATGGGAAGAATCTGAAAATGAAAGAAATGGCTTGGAATATCACAGTAATTATTCCCCTTGAAGACAGAGACAATTTGACCAAACCTGACAAGGACTTCACTCTTTCCAATGGAGACTAAGCATCGGACCGCAGGAAAAGATGGGATGCTAAAAAGAAAACTCATTCTGTTAGTGTCCCATTCTACAAAACCATTCTCAAAAAAAGTAAATCAAGAAAATTCGAACATACTGTAAAACATACACTGTCTGAGACAGCGCCTTTATTTAAAAAAATGGTACAGAAAAGTAGCAGCATTTCATTTAAACAAAAAATAATTTTAATTTTGGTAAACCTATACTCTGAGAGAAGACCAGCAAGTCATCTAACATTAAACTGGATTTGTCCGCTTCTGAAGCTGGTTACTCCTCTGGTCCATTCTGACAGAAGAGTTGCTTGTCCTGACCAAATCCTGGCAGTGTTTTCAAAGTCCAAATGGCAGAGTGGGCCCTACAAAATTGTCATGGATCCATTCCTCCAAGTCCCACCCTATTTAGCAGCATTCAGAGTTCGGTTGAAAACTCTGGATATTTGGCAGGTGGTCCAACTTGGCATGGGACCCATTAAAAACACACACACAAATAGCTGATAGAGTCCAACCAGTCACTCAAGCTTCCAATCCTGATAAAAAAAAAGTCTTGTGCATGTTTGTAGCATATGAAGTCATTTTTCTGTAATGCCTAAATTTGTCCGACACCTTCCTGCCAGATGCATAATGTCCGCACCCTCCTAGTTGGCCCTGCTCTGCTAAGGGGTGTTCAGGATGGAATGATCTCCGGCTTCTCACTGCTGGGAGGTGGGGTGAGCACGCCTGAAGGCACTGGGGACCGCTGACTCCTCTCCACATCCAACAGGCGGTAGGAATATGCCTTCTCCTGAACACACCAACAGGAGCAGATCAGAATGGCACATAGGGACATTCAATATGCTCAAACTACCCTGCTCTGGGGTTCAACTGCAAGGATTCAACCCTGTGACAAAGTATGTCATTGCCTCATGACACTTTCTTTGGAATCCACGCTTGTAAAATTTATGTATTAATGTGTCAATAGTATGAAAATAGCTTCTGGTGGTCTAATGGAAAATCTGCTTGCAAGGTGTGAACGCTACAATGTCATGTTATAAGGGAGCACTGTTCAGCCATTCAGTGTACAAGCGTATCAATCAAGACAGCAGCAGCTTACCAGCCAGTCCAGGTAGGGAGCGTGGGTCTGGATGTTGTGCATGTCATCTGCTGAGATTCCTTTGAAGGTCTTGAGCCCTGAGCTACCCATTTCCCGAATGGACATGGCAAAGGGCACCATCCATTTCACACACTGCTCCATGTCTGACCACTGGAAACCTGCAGAAAAGTGTCCATGCATGTTCATTATTAACCTCTTAGAGTCTAGTTAACCCCAGCACTTCCCCCTCCAAGCAGCCCACTGTTCTTTAGAGGGGAAATTCTCCTTGCCATAATCACATCATTGGATACCTGTGCCTTACCTATTCTCACTGGGTCCATCTGGACTCATTTAATCCTGAGACAAATCCACCCCACAAATTTAATTTTTCATCAATTACAGATTTAATGAAAGCAGATTGTACCTCCACCCCAAATAAGACATTTTCTTTTTGAAATCTCATACCTGAGACTTTTGCCACAAGCTCCATGGAGGAGAAGTGGAACAGGGCAGAGGCTGCTAGCACTCCATTGGAGAACTCCAGACACTTAACATCCAGCACACACATGTCCAGGAGCTGAGGGACCAAACAGAACATCACAGCCCATCCTCAGCAACGTACAACCACCATGAAACAATGGTGTGCAGCTCTGCTTTTGCTGCAAAGGCTAAAAGACATGAAGCTCATTTGGAATGTGTTACACTTTGAAAACTCAAACATTTAAAAAAAAATAATAAATTAGCATTCATTTATGAATACAGAACTCCCACAAAAACAGCTAGAGTTGGCCTTTCAAGGGCAGAAGACATGTCATTTTAATCTTTCAGATGGTGATTTTCCACTGCTCAGTCAATTTTTGCAACCTTGTGAAAGTGTCAAATCAACTTCAGTTTTGTATCAGCAATACCTCTGCAATCTGTACAAATGTAGGTTGCGGGTACTGTGGAATCAGCACCTCTCCTGAGTCCTTCAGATACGCCACTTGCATATAAATGTTTAGCCAGGATATGGATGTCAAGGGACTAAGACTCCACTTCAGCTCCTGGGAGAAATATTGAACAAACACACACAAAAAGAAGAATGAACACACGTTTTAAAAGAGGCTTTGTACAAATACTGACAACAAAGAGGCAGACCCAGGTACTGCTAGAACGAGAGTTTCTAAGATGAGCACGGTGGAAACAAACCTTCATTATGATCAGCTCCATGTTTAGAATCTCATCTTCTGTGCAAGCTCCATCCGTAACATAGGCAAACTGATGCACCTTGGGGGGATAGATTTCCTGAAATATAAATACATACATATTATATATATTCTATTATACACATAAAACACATATACTATAGCCATAAACCACCATACAACCTCACAGCAATGATCTTGGAATCAAAAACAAGCATTACAAAGAATCACATTTCCCACAATAAAAGGAGAATTCTATCTACTGACACACTGCAAAGACATTAAACTGCATTGTACCACAGCATCGTCCTGTTGTTTTCCTCCTACCTCCAGTTTGGCAGCAATAAATAAAGCTGAAATGCCAATGAGCTGCAATCGCGTTTTGACCACATTCATTTGTGTCGCCATGAAGCGGTCGAAGAAGTCGTGGGCCAAGTAGAAGGTCTCTCTGTGTAGTTTGTATACTTCACAGACCTGAGGGGAGAAGGACAGAGACAGTGTGAGGCCTTACCATGTGCAGGCACAGAGGCTTCTGGCCAGACTGTAAAGCACAATGTCATCCACTTTGAATAATGCGCCTTGCAACAAAAATTTGTTCCTGGAAATTTTAAAACACATTGCAGGCAGGAAACCTATATATGTTTGGGGGGGGAAAAGGAAGCATTCATAAACAAGGGTGGGAACAAGGACAGAACATTGGACTTAATATCTACTTCCGGTTTAGATTTGTGTCACTGCATTGAACAATGATTGCCCACCTTGCCATTGAACTAACCACCATTATGCTGTCTAAATGCATTCAACATGATTTCATTACAAGAGTAAATTAAGTGTGGCACTGACTTTCACAACACACATTGAGAAACAACGTAAAAGCACAATGCAAGGATATAACAGTACACATAAAGCAGGCCACAGACCTCCATCAGCCAGTCCAGGAGTATGGCCCTCATTTTTGGTTGCAGCTGTGGGTGTCTCTCCATGAAATTCACATCCCTCGAGTATATCATGTCTTTTTTGAGTAGGTTGTTCCACACATCATCTTTGTTTGCCCAGCTGTGAGGAAAAAAAATAAATGTATGAATCAGTCAATTGTACAGGGGATCCCCACTATGCAAAGTGCTCACAACCTTTAGGCTCAAACAGTGTAATTGCCAGGCTGCCAGGCTGGTCATAGCTAAGTAAGCTTTTAGCATGACAGCCACTTGCATCAATGTTGCAACAACACGTAAGTTCCATCTTACCAAACACTGATTTGCAATCATTTTACCAATGCCCTTTGAAAACCAATGCAGTCTAGTAAATGACCCTGCAGACTCACCACAGAACAGGTAGAGGAGAGGACCTGGTGGGGGTAATGCAGAGGGTTTTTAAGGTGTACTGGGAAAAAGACAGGCCATTCAAGACGATCGGTTCCTCGACTTCGGCGTCAGGCGTGGGGATCCGCCTGCAAGGACTTCTGCAACCTGTGGTTGGACTCCAGCAGGCCTTGACAGAACAGAAAATGGGGAGAGAGAGGTTCAGCTCACTGAAAAAAAACACATGCCGACAACTGTGACAACAGTTTCAGAGTACTGCTCAATCACGTCTGAGGAGATTAAAGTTCATACACAAAGAATCATTCAATTTTAAAGATAGACCTTTCAGAAAACAAAACATCAGTCTGCAGACTAAAGCATTGTGCTACAGCAGTACTCGATGTGTAACACAGAGCTGCTGCCCATTGATGTATGACATCCAGTTACAGCATATGCAACTTTATTTTGAAGACAAAAACATCAACTTAATCAAATATATCCAATGGAGGTTTAAATCCTAATGTATACACATAATAATGAGCCATTGGTTCATTAGATTCTCTGTACCGTATCCTACCTCAACCACACCAAAATGAGGTTTCAGCATACCTACCTGAGTGACACATTGCTTCTTTTTTGTCATTTCGGCAACTTCCTCATCTGGATCTTGCAAATACTGCGGATAAACCAATCGAAGAGTAAACCTCAATTGTGGGTCTGAAATTAGGGTGCAGAAAGCCATCGCACAGACTGCTGGGTACAGTTTGACTTACAATGGCTACATCTGCCTTTCTTTTCCTAGAACGAACTGTGCTTTCTTTGGAAACTTCATTGGCGGAGGTCGTTTTCAATTCCGTCTTCACGCTGAAACAAAAAAGTTATACACTGATAAAGTAAAGTAGTGTTGATAAACATTCTTATGTCGATGGTCTGCTAGTTTGGCCAAAATTGGGAGCTGCTTTTTTAGCAAACAGTGTTGAACATGACCATATGAAAAGCATAGAAAACCGAAACATACCCTTTCCTTGGCATTATATCCTGACGAAGACCCTTTGGTGGTACGGTTTCCCTAAAGGCAAAAATTACCGTTTTGAAAAAAAAAAAAAACATGACACCTTTAAACAAGTTAGCTAGCAAGCTAGGAACCCACATTCTCCCAACCCCCCACGTAGCTAGGTAGCTAGCTAGCTACAGGAGCTAGCTCGGCCATTTTCCAACTCCTTGCGCCAAGGTCCCGAGAAACGTGCAAACTTTACAAAGTTTACTTCAGTTTCAAACCATCCGATCTCCCAAAAGTTAAAATATGGATTTCGAACTTGCTGTGCTTCTAACTTTGAAATAAGTTTGTTGTTACTACGTTTTACTTGTTCAGCTTAAACATTGTGCCCCACTTCATTTCCCCGCGCCTAAAGCTTGGCGTCTGAGCTCTCTGGGCTTTGTCAAAGCCAGAGCACAATAAACGCGGTTTTTAAACATATTCACAGTAATATAAGTCAATAGATACGAAATATAAAGCCTTTATACTGCGAATGTATACTTACAACTAGCTGTTGCAAAAATTTACTTTCGGCATTTAACCCTTAAGAAGTTGAATATTAGGTTGCTTGCTGGCTAGTCATCATTCACTTCTTACCTTAAAAGATGCTTCCACTAGAGTACAGATGCATGCAGTTATCAAAATCTTCTCGATTCAAATTATATCGTGACCACTATCAGAGCATTTTCTTAAGACTGGGCCTTTGGTGGTGCCACCACGATTAGACGTGTTGCTAGCCTGAAGCTTGCTTGGACTGAGCTGGCGCGATGAGTTTTGCGCCTCAGCTTATAAACTGCTGTAGTCGTCTGTCTCTGCGCAGGCATAGGAAAAAGGGGCAGTCAAAGCGGGTCATTTAAAAACCTGGCGGGTAGGACTGAATTCGCCATTTGTTTGCATATAAGTAACAGTGTCAACAAAACACAGGTATAGTGCAGAAAACGCAATATAGGTACTAATAATATTGTCAATTAATACTCACTTAAAAATAACGAAGATGATTCTTTTTTGCCGGCAAACTGGGGGGGCGTGGTGGAGGCGGTGACAGCATCAGGGCGGTGCACTAATCAGGAACTCTAAAGAAAATACCGCGTGGCTCAGGCAAGCAAGAAGTAAACAAAACTCGAGTTATTGTAAAAAAAACAGTGATATTAAACGTACCTGGCGAGTATTGTGACTGATATGAAATCAATTTCTTAACTCTTTCGGCCGTTATAGTTGTCATCATCGAGAAAACAAAAATATGGCGATATTTAGCGGGCAAGCCTTGTGCCGCGCAATATGCATAATGAAGATGAGGCTGAGTTAGGTGGCGCCTTCTCCTTACAGTATTTGTCTGAATCAGCAAAACGGACAGATATTTAATTTAGGCAATCTCTATTTACTAAATAAGATCCTTTTTAGGGATACAACGTAACTCATAATTTGTCATATTTATTTTTTCCCTGTTGTCGTTTCATACAAGGAATCAAACACTCTAATATATCCGGGATAAATGCAAACTTTGACCTGTCACGTGACATATAACTACGGAGACGAATTCTAATTTAGGGGGGAAAAAAAAACTAAACAATACAAATAAGTATGTACATGTAAATCACATGGAAATTTATTTTTTATTGCTCAATGTGTGAAATATGTATCATGGTGAACTAGTATAATTTATAGCAGTAACCAAAAGTTATCACAAATACAAATATCACAAAAACAAGCATTTGCCAATGACCATTTCCCAGGTAGCCTGCTTTTGCTTAGATGCTTATGAACAAGTCTAATAACTTGAATGCATGAAAAGACATGAATGCATGTACAATGAAACCAAGAAACCACCCTTCCCTACACTCTGCCTCTGTGGTAGGCTTAATCCTGTCCACGTCTGCCCTGCGGAATTAGGATTTTATACTTTAAACCTTCCAAAATTAGTTTTCTCTCCCATGCAGGTCCGGTCAAATTAGACTTTATGAACTTTTGAAGAATCATGAAGTAAGCTCCATGTATATATATAAAAAAAGAGCTTTTACATATATTTATTTCCTTTGGTCTGTGTGGAGTCATGATAGATTCATGGTGACACATCTATTAGGCTCTAACCTGTGTGAAGTGGAGTGTGACACAGCGAATCAGAGTGAGAGGAGAGCATATGGAGTGTTATGTGTTTTTATATGTTTTTTTTTTTTCATCAAAGGTCCTGTTTCTATTTTGTACTGTGAGATTTCTCTTTTCACATATGACCAACAAAGGAACATACACAGCTGAATTTATGATACCACAAAAAGTGGGCCTAGCACATCTAGCCTTTGACTGTTGTTGAAAAGAAGCACACACTTTGGCAACATTTCTCATCCAACTTGAATTGATGTAGAAGTTGTATTGTCTTGTGGTGTGTGACTTCCCTGGAAACAGATTTTACCTGCAGCCTGTCAGTTTCTCTCCAGGTATAAATGTGGAATTCTAAGAATGAATGTACACAAATGTAAGGACAATGTAACCTGAAAATGTCCTTGCTTCCATTCTCTGAGGTGTGATGTGAATGCTTTGGGGATGGACCTCACTCATAGATGCCACTTGACAGGAATGGCAACAAAGGTGCAGGCAGATCCCAGTCAATACACAGGTAACTCTTGTCACCATTTACTTTCTTATATCCAGGTTTTATGTTGCATGCCATAGGACTTCTTCACTATAAGGGAAGATGTCTTCCATAAACTCTACTTGTATGCTTCCTATTGCAGTTGTGCCCTTTTGCTTTCTTTGTTGGGTTCTGGGGGCAGGGGTTCCTGGTAGATGAACTCTTACATATGACCTGAAAACGTATGTTGTCACCACCTGCTACAGCCCTGAAAAGAAAAGCAGTCCCTCATGGAATGACCAATGATATTTTTTGACTATTATTTATGTCTCTGTCAATTTGGCACCACACCATTTCCAGACAGTGTCATAATCACCTTTATGTTATCACAATGGTGAGAGAGGATAGGTACCCTGTCTGTGGTCTTCATAATAGTTAGATCGGATGCAGTCACTCTAGAACACAATAACACTGAACTAGCTTGTCTGTGATTAGGATGGTTTATTATCTAATACCACAGCATTTCTCAGCAGTAGGAGAACATGGCATTTGCCCTTGTGAAAACCCCTGGACACCTTGTTATTGTGATAAGCTTTTCCTTCCCTAGAGGTTAAACCACACTAATGCCTTCGACATTCATGAACTCTGCTGTCGGCCATGCAGAGAGCAGCCCAGTCTTGGTAGTGGATGCCTGGCAGCCTGGACAGTCTGCTGAACACAAGAGCCAGCCAGGGACCCGAGCCTTGCCCCTCTGCAAGCTTGCTTGGCTAATAGAGATGCCACCTTTAGGGCTATTTTTAAATGCCGTTCCAGATGGTTGACTCGCAGAGAGGGCAGTAAACACAACAGGATGGGCCCAGACTGCCACATTACCCCACCGCCTGGGCTGGAGCACTGCCCACCCCCAAGTGCAGTTTGATTAGGCTGTTCAGCGTCAGATGGGTCCCCGTGTTGCCAATTTCTGGATTTATCTCTTTCTTTATGTTTTTATTATACTGAGAACAGGCTGCAGTTTTTGTTGTCATTGTTTATTATGTCTTTTCCTCATGTCAAGGAACACACTTTGTGGTGGTGTGTTGTCATTTAAGCAAAATGCTACTATGTCTACATTGAGGCTGCAATGTCCTAAGGCTATATTTTGCTGACACAATATTACCTCCGTTCCACTTAAGTTTTGTATGTATTATATTTATAGTATGTGTTTTCTGTACAATCCACATGGATTAGCTAGCCAATCAATTAGTCCAATCAACTTTCTAATGGTTCACTTGTGTCAGCTGTGCCATATCTCTGCCTTCATGTTCTGCTAGCAAACAACATGTTTTGCAGCCGCAAATCATCCTCTTTTGATCCTCAGTTCAGCTTACACATAACATAAAGCTGAGGGGCCCATCATATATTTTGAGCATTTCAGTGTATCAGCTTTCTTAGAGTGATGCACCTCCCTTACTGCATCCCTTGTTTGTACCTATTCCTGTTGTGATAATATACAACACATTCAAAAACACGCTCAAAATCTAGCTAGCAAATGCAAAAGGTTCCATTGTATGTTTTATGACTAAAAGCAATAACCAAAATGTTATTTTAGTTTTTTATCTAATGACACACTGAATATATTGCATACGCTTCTGTATCAAAACAGGACCATTGTGTGAAAGCTGCTGTGAATGACACATGTTAAAAATGTCCGATTCAGAGGTCACAGCACAAGGAAAGAACTGAACAGAAGGATCTTGGACCACTTAACTAATTCGCTGATTAGTGGTCTGAACCACTAATCATCTGGTTAGTAAGTTGTCTGGATTTCAAGGTTTGCCATAAATATATGATATCATTTCCAAGTGACTATTCATTGGAGATAAAGCTTGTTCCCACATTCAGCTTTGGTCAGTTTTGCTTAAACTTGTTTCTGTGAGGCCCATTTACCTAATTAATTTTTAACAAAATTTAAATACAAAGTCAATCTGCAGTAGTGTCAATCTGCACCCCAAAACCAATGGCTGCCCTGTCACACCCACCTGACATTGTATGTGTCATTTTAAGTGGTCTGCCATGGCCCAAGATATAGATATTGTGCTAGCCATCTGTGTGTGCTGTCTTTCTGCACCCACAAAGTAGGCCCCAGTGTTAACCACCTTAAGTAATTAGTACGTGCAATCAATTTGTGAAGTAAAATGCCTCAGGATATGCAGTACAATATAATCGGCACATCCAGAAGGTGGCTAAGTGTAGTCTTTTATGTTTTAAAAATAAAATACCACAAAATTACTTTGTTCTTAAAAAATCAAACTATACATTAGGTTGATGTGCAATCCTTAAATGTCAGCTGTATCTCAACTGTGTCTCATTATAAAACATCAATTATGTTAAATATCTCTATATTCATGATGTTTCAACCAAAATGAACCATTGAAATGATGTGATTAAAAATAACTCCAGCTCTATTACTGTCTGAAAACAGAAGGTGTAAGTAACCCAATGCTGTTTTATAAAGTAGATGTTATTCATTTGCTTTGAGTTAAAAGCAATTTGATTCATGCCAAAACTGAGCTTGCAAATGCTTCTCATGAATCCACAGTACAGTTAAAAATATATTTCATCCATTATCATAAGACAGTTTTGATTATACCATAGTTATGTT
Organism: Megalops cyprinoides; assembly: GCF_013368585.1. Classification (NCBI taxonomy): domain Eukaryota; kingdom Metazoa; phylum Chordata; class Actinopteri; order Elopiformes; family Megalopidae; genus Megalops; species Megalops cyprinoides. The sequence goes on along the minus strand of NC_050590.1, from coordinate 20,968,083 downwards.
TGCCATCATACCACAGCTATGTACACACCCAGCTGTGTTTGTCTCAGGCTCGTTTAACTTTGTCTTAGAAATGATGAGGTCTGTAAGAAATCAAAGCTTCATAATATTGTTAACATGTTGCTACATCCAGGAGAGAAAATCAGAATACTGGATTATCAGAATACCCAGTAGCACTCTGAGGACTGGATGTAATAGCCTGATTGGTAAGTAGTTCTGGGAATACCAGCAGAGCTACTTGAATTTGCTTTCACTTCTTGACAAGGAACTTTAACAAGTTGTGCCTGTAGAGGGCATCACGGGTCTGTGCTGCACCTGTGTCCTTGCTCTCCTGACTGAGCAGAGGTGACTGTGAGGCTGAATAGCACTGTGTAGTGTGCTTATTTTCCAAGGAATGGGACATCTGAGGGGCATCAACCGGCAGTGGATGAAATGATGTAGTCCAACATCTCAAACCATTGTGTCGACCCCCTCTGCCATGCCATTGTAGGTTTCTCCATTTCAAAAACATCCTTTGAGGGACTGACACATGCTTCCAGACTGCTGAGATCCTGCAAATTGTGTTCTGAAAATTCGCGTGTGTGTATCAGAGGTTTGCATTCAACCCACTTTGCACTCCCATGTGCATGCAGATTTTATTGTATTGAGGTAAGCTTAATGCACAACTGCCGATCACAATTGCTGGGTGAAAAATTAGAAAGCAAAAATGAAAAAATAAATATAACAATGACAACTGTTTGCAAGAGATCCCACAATGGATCTCCATTACAGAGGAAAGTTTTACATATTGGTTTTCTAAAAATACCCATAATGTACCTCGAGTATATTGTGGATAACAAATACTCAAAAGTGGCACTTAAATGGATTTACCTCTTCTCTACTGTATTATTGTCTTGCACCTAAGGGCCAGTGTTTGTCTTTGTTTTTGTCCAGATCGTAAAAGAGTGGATGATCCTCAAGCTAACTGGATGATGTCTATGGGGTTGAAATTTGCACAGTCATCTGTGGTTGTCTTAAAAGTAACATTGTCCCCTGCTTATATTTGATAGTTGCCTCCCAGTCACCTCCAAAGAAGATGTCGGATGCTGTCTGCCAAATATCTGTGGGATAAGAGGAGTTATATACCTACAACCCCTCTTCAAACCCTGTGTTCCCTCAAAATCACTGTGCTCTGCATCCACAGGGCAACTGACTGTCCCAACCCGATGGGGTCACTCTCAGACATTATCCCTGTTTATACAGGTCCCTCAGTGGTGGAATGGACTCCCTGTCGAGATCTACCGAAAAACTGTATAGTCACAAATTCTTATGAAATTTGTGCTAATATTTACATATCAATAAAAATATGAAGAGTTTGAAGCCATACTGTATTGGGGTTGCATGCAGGCATTTAAATAATTACATATCTACTGTCTAGCTGAGTTTTATCGTAAACTCATATATAAACAGGGATGAAAGATTTCTGACTATCCAGAATTCTCCTATATTATAGGTGCCTAAACACTTGGTGTGATTGACACAAATTTCCACCAAGAAAAAACAGAGAAATGACTCCAAAGAAAAGAACAGTGGATCTTTTCAGAGAAATCCTTTCCAAACTTTGCATTTTCATCACAGAAAACTGAATAGCAGAATGTTTTAAAATGTTTATCTTAAAAAGACTTTATGTGTCTAATTGCTTGGGCCTGTCTGTATGTTTAACTCTGTCTCTTTCCTCAGATTAAGGCTATCCTCTCCATTTTGCCAGGGTAAGTGTTACCTGTTTCTTTAGTTGTACACCTGCCCATTTCCAGGGGTCCTGGTGATCATTCTACAATTTGGTCACAAAAGATAAATAGACTTATTTCTTTGAGATGAGTCCTACAGTGACAGTGATGATAAATCACTTTTTATTATCATAATTAACTATGCATAAGACATCCTGCAGTTTTTATCTACAATTCTGTGTGAGAACTATAACATCAGCTTACTGTTAGGGTTATAAGGTATTCTATTTCATACCTGTTAAACATTTTTTGCATAATAATAGTTGACATAACTATATAGTTTATATATGCAAATACACCAAAATGAAGAAAAGCAGGTAATTTTAGCTGTTTTATCTCAGTAATATAATCAAAAGGAAGCATCCTCTTCTGCTAACACAAGGTGGCACCATACTTCTATTGTCATACTCATGAATAGCTTGTCACAGGAAGAAAAGTTAAACTCTTGAACTTCACTTAGGAGGCTGGTGTTCGTTTGTGAGAATACCCTGCTTGGAGGCAAGTGTTTGTGATTGGAATCTGGAAAATGGATAGCAATGGGGTCAAGGGATGATCACAAATTTGGTGATATTCTGATAAACAGATATATAGGATGATTCATGAAGAAACGTATCAGGAGGTGTCAGTTCCTCCTCCAACATTTTAACACTCTGTTCCGGTTCTTGCCTCTGTTGTGAGCATTACAATTTAGAGGCTGTTTGAAACACTTCCTTAGCAAATGCAGAAGCTCTACAATGACATTAAAGCAGTCCTGGACATGCTCAAGTGGTTAGGCTTGTCCTGACTGTAACCTCTGTCCATGGGACATACCATGCCTCAACCACAAACAGCCACTGCCCTTCTTAGCCATAACACTCAAGAGTTCAGATAAATGCAGTGCACAGACTGGCACTTCACGTGAGGGCTGTGTAATAAGACGTTTTGAGTTTCCTCAGAACATGCACTGCCAGTCATGGCTTCTGTCCTTCATGAGAAAGAAAAAAAAGATCAATGGAAGTCCTTATCAATCAACAATAACTGCAATGTAGATTGCTTTTGTTATCAAATGGAGACAGCACATCACAGCTGATAGCTGCCAAACATGTGTTCTTGGTAAAGGTTTTCCCTGCTTACATGATGTATTACAGTTGTTCTGAATGTTTTCTCTAGAGTACACTGTTACTTCAATCATAACACAGAGGAAATAAATCTAATGGATGGATCAAAAAGCAAACTAATCAGTACAGTACATTAAATAATATTTACTTTGCACATGCTAATATTCACAGTAACTTCCAAGGCTTTTGATTTTCACATGTCATCCACTTATACAGCTGGACATTTACTGAAGCAATTGGGTATTACAGGGCCCAACAGCAATGATTCACCTTTGAATTCAAATGGCAGTCACTGGGTTACAAGCCATCCCACTGTTGTCAATACTTTGCACATGATACTCATATACAGCCTTTTATAGAATATGCACTACAAGAATGCTATGCCATGTTTTTTGATAAACCAGTGAGTTGATATTTGATAAGGTTTATCAACATTGAATTGGATGGAGAGTGCTGTACCAGGCCTGGTGTAGAAAATGTTCTTTTTTTGTTACATTATATTGCATTATTGTCATTTAACAGACACTCTTATTCAAAGCAATATACACAGTTCATTTAATAAAGTGACATGAACATATAACAAATACATTTTTTCCAAATATGACTTAAAACATTTATTTTTTTTTCAAATTGGACATAAATGGCACTAAAATATTGACAAGCCTCCTGCCCCTATCTATGTTTATCCAGATTTGCACCAATGACTAAATGGTAGAATAGCTTTGCACAACCCAGGATTCCAACCTAGAGCCTGGTTTGAAGTCCTTTTTTTCTCTACTGTACTTTGCTACTTCACGTGAAATTAGGTATTTAGTAGCTGTGATGGATGGACATGATGGAAAAACTGGGGTGTTCAGCGATGGAATGGCTTCTCTGAAATCATGTGGTTTTGAGCAGAGTCTCAGAGTTGCATTTTGTGACGTGGCACTTCTCAGTTGCGTTTTTTCGCAAGAACGCAGCTCTTCTACACGGAAGCACATAGACATAATACGAGAAGTGGAAACCACACATGGTCATGGTAGGAACCCACTGCATCACATATATTAAAGTAAAGCCCTAGAACTATCTGGTGACCTTGAATCAACCTTTTTATCACTTTATATCAGTGGTTCTCAACTTTTTTTGGTGCAGGGGGCAATTTTCCATGGACCATCTCCCTGCTTCCACCTACAAATCTACTGGATAAATAAACAAACACACTTGCTTATTTGGCAGTATTGGAAATTCTGCTGAAATTATTTATGCTACCAAATTATTTACTTTAAGAAGCTGCTGAACAATTGTCTCTACACTCACCCCATCCTCTCTTGGTTTCCGTCCTACTGGGATGAATGGTGCAGCGTTTGATGATATGTGAGGGGATCTTGTTCCTGGGTAGTAAGTGTTATTTCCTTAATTTCTTATGCCTAAAAAGTATAGAAAATGGCTATTATTCCCTTCAAACTTTGCTTTTGTGACCAGGACACTGATATTTTGAAATTTACCTATTGCCAGTGGGAAAATGGGCGAATTTTCATTTACATAAAGTCAGAAAAAAGCAACGTATGAATCAAAATGAACATGTATTCATACTAAACTTATACAAAAGTGGCCACAAAATATTTAATCGTGAGTAGTTTTTCGAGATTTATGATTATACTGTAAATGACTTTCACAAATTGGCAACCAAATATAGTCTCCCATCATGTTCTCATTATACGCTCCTTGGTAGCGGCGTTCGAAGTCTAGCATATCCTAGTGGAAGCGCTCGCCAAGTACCCGTCTCTTCCCCTGGCTCACTCGGCGCACCTCAAAGAGGAATACAACAGCATCAAGACCTTGCTAGACGCCTTGAAGTATGATGAGTACAGCTGGGAGGTCATCGGAGGCTTCAAAATGGTGGCATTCCTGATGGGTCTCCAAGGCGGTTTTACCAAGTTCCCCTGTTATCTTTGCCTTTGGGACAGTAGGGACACAGTGGTGCACTACCACAGGTGGTACTGGCCACAGTGGACCGAGTTCTCTGTGGGGAGGAACAACATCAAGTGGGAGCCACTGGTGGACCCCCGGAAGGTGTTGTTGCCACCACTGCAAATAAAATTGGGCCTTATGAAACTATTTGTTACAGCTCTAGATAAGGAGTCTGCAGCCTTCAAGTACCTTCAAGACTTCTTCCCTAAGCTGTCTGAGGCAGAGGTCAAAGCCAGTGTCTTCGTCAGACCACAGATAAAGAAGATCCTGGAGTACAAGGAATTCCCCAAGAAGCTCACTAGGATGGAGAAAGCAGCTTGGGACAGCTTTGTTGCAGTGGTTTGGGGCTTCCTGTGCAATCACAAGGCCGAAAACTATATGTAGCTGGTTGAGACTCTGGTGAAGAACTACCGCAAAATGGGCTGTAGGATGTCTTTGACATTCATCTTGATAAATTCAAGGAGAACACGGGAGTATACTCGGAGGAGCAAGGCAAGCGCTTCCACCAGGATATACTGGACTTTGAACGCCGCTACCAAGGAGTGTATAACGAGAACATGATGGGAGACTATATTTGGTTGCTGACTTTTGAAAGTGATTTACAGTACAGTCATAAATCTCAAAAAACTACCCACTTCTAAATCTTTTGTGGTCACTTTTGTATAACTTTAGTATAAATACATGTTAATTGTCATTCATATGTTGTTTTTTTCTGACTTTATGTTATATTTTGCCCGTTTTCCCATTGGAAATAGGTAAATTTCAAAATATCAGTGTCCTGGTCACAAAGCAAAGTTTGAAGGGAATAATAGCCATTCTCTATATTTTTAGGCAGAAGCAATTAGGAAATAACACTACCCAAGAACAAAAATTATGTTACATGCAGACAACACTGAAATGATCTTGTTAAACAGTATTTCTACATGAAGGGAGTTAAAAATGTGTGGACTAGGTTTTGGGATTTGAAGTGGAGACTCCAGCAACATAGCAGAGACACAATGAAAAAATAGGTGACTTCAGTGATAGATAAATGGTTTGATAAAATGGGCAGATTGAAATTATGTTCTTTCACTTGTACTTCCTTGCATTATTATTAACACTACAGCAGTGTCCTATGATAGAGGTATGGTTCATCAGTGGACCTTTTATAAGATTCTTTGCCTGGAAAATATTTTTCAGATGTAGTAACTCAGATATGATACACACTCATTTCTGTTAACTCTATCTACTTTTCTGTCCCTGTTAAAAATAGCTCATTTCCTCAATCCTGACATGCCTGCAGTCTGAACATTTCTATCTACTCCCCTAAATCTGTGGTCCTTTTGGTGTAGAGCAATTGGTAAAAGCAGGCTTGGAATTGCCATCAAAAGCTTGAAGGAACTGAGACTTGTTAAATTAAAAGAAATTTAAATTAAAGACATTAGTGATAATGCCACCAAACATCCTGCAGAGGTCTTGAGATTTGCAAAGGTTGAAGTGTGAGATTCTTCAGGGTGTGGGATGAATATTCCTGACGTATTGTTTCACTGTTATCTTCCAGGAGAAAGGAAACTGGTTATATACAAAGTGTGGGACATTCCACTGTTTCAACTGTTTTGTCTTTTCCAAGATACTAAATAAAATCCCAGAGACATATCAGCAAAATCGACTTCACTTACAAGTTATAAAGGTTTTTTTAAAATACCTAAAGTGTCAAAATGCAAACTGCCAGTTTATAGCCTTTCACTTAGCATGGAAATGTCTGGTACAGCAAAGGTAATTGTGAGGATGTCTTCATATTAATTTGTCTGTACAGAGATAAAAGAACTGTACAAAATACAACAAAACAAAAACAAAAAACAAAACATGATCAAGTCTTTGCCACATGTAATGTAAGACTTGATCAGCCTTTTCATGTGCCCCGATGTGCCCCTACTGCATCATGCACAACATTTACATGTTAGGGCTGTTATAAAGTATGTAGGTAGAAAGTCAACAAGTCAACAAATGTTTTTTTTTTTAGTTCAAACCTCTTTTCGGTGTGAAAAAATGGGAAGAAAGAACATTTTCACAAAATTACATCCTTGTGCTGTTTTTCTTATGCTTTCACACCCACAGTTAAAATTCCCCCAACATTGTCCCTAGGTTTTGTCATTATACATCTGTGAAACTAGAATGACTAAACCACTATCCAACATGCATTCAGGAAGTGCTCTGTAAAAAAAACCAGTCAGATCACTGTGTCATGAATTGACCGTTCGACTTAGTTACTGAAAACAAGCGGGCTTTATTAAAACGGTTTCCTTTTCCTTGTTCCTTATTAGTGCTTTGGCCAAATGTGGAAGTTTTGAATAACAAAATATATTCTCATTAGTTTTTTTTAAGGAGGAATTGTGGATGACATCCTTCAGCACAGTTAAAAACATCAATATATTTTTCAAACAGTAAGCTCATTGTGTATCTGTAGATTTCAGAAAAACATCCTACTCCTTGCTTTTTTTTGGTAATTTTGCATGATAGCTTGTTTACAATGGTGAGTGTGTGAAAGTGGCACTGTATCTGTCATAGGCAAATGCTTACATGGGAGACAAAGACCCTGTGGCAGGCCAAAACAACTGTATAGTGGGGAATGTGGTTATACAAGATACAAGATGTTGCACTACACGTTTCAGACATACAGCAAGTTTAGCTTTAAAAAACAGGACAAACAAGTAAGAGTTACCTTGTTTTGCATCCATGTTTGGAGTACAGATTAGATTAAATGAACTGGAAATGGATACTCTTCAGATACAAAAACACTGGAGAGTGCATAGACTGCTGGGAAGAATCCATGATACGTTTCTTTTACAAATGTATAAGTGTGTGAGTGTGCGTTGGGCAGAGGTGACCTGTGTTTATGATGTAAGTCCTGCCTTACATCATAGTGTGCTGAGCGTCCTCATTCCACCTCTTCACAGCAGCCCTGCTAGACTGCCAGCTACCACATGCTGAGAAAAGTATGTGACAATATGACTGAGGCCTCACAGGAATAATTCTACATGGATTAAATTTTGCCATTGCTGGTGACATTTGATTTTAGCATTACAACAAAAATTACATAAATATCACATATCATGCTATAAAAAGTATGAAGGCTGCAACTACATTAAAATACATATCAAATTATAAGATCTAAATTATATTAGAACTAATAGAATACACTACACATTTTCACTAATGTAAAGTTACCAAAAATCATTTTTGTGTGTTTTTTGTACTCATGTTTTTGCTTCACTATAATAATATTCCATATATTGTCTGCATGATAAATGCAGTTATTCATTGTTGTGTAGCTCATAATGAAGGTCAAACAAAGGTAGTTTTATTTGCATCATTTTTATTGATAACACAATAATACATTTTTATTGATATTATGCAAATTATCATAATCACAATGGATGTGTATATGTATTTAAAATAGGAAAATATACAATGATACTAAAAAATTATATTATTTATAGGCAGACATCCAACAGCAGTAAACAGATTATGAAAATTGTGCATGAAAAAGCCAAGGTATAAGGACCTCTGACTTCAAATAAGACAGTATAAATCCAGTATAAATCCAGTATAAATAAGTCCACTCTATTTAACAGTAAGATGGAATATCAAAATACTCATATAAATAAACAAATTTTACAATGTATCAAGTTGAGGTATGTCTAGCAATAGTGTTTTTTAAAAAAACTGTAAAATCTGTCTTCATCTGTAGATAATTCTCAATTTCAGTTCAAAGCAGTTCATTTGTACTTATGTAAACACTGCTGGAGACATATTTGTCCCTAGTCCTATAGTAGTCCTTTCCAGTTTGTCACCACCAGCCAGAGGGCCCTCAAAGGTGAAGCAGTTGTGGGTAACTCTGCCACCCCCCCTCACTCTTATATCTCACAAGGACTGTGCAGCATTCGATTAGCTTTAGTCACATCTGTGGGAAGTCTGTGTTTTGGTCAGCCTAGGAACGGATGTAGGATGACCAGGAGTTTTGCTGGTCATGGTTGTGTGTGCTGGCCCACCGTTGGGGTGAGAGGTTCTCACTACGCTCTTCGTTGTCTTCGTCGTCACTGGATGTCTCATACGTAGGCATGGCCAGCTCATCCTCATCAGAGTTGTTTGAGTTGTTCCCGTCACTGTTGCCCCTCCTGCGGATGCTCTCAGCCTGTAATTTCTCGTAGCAGTGGCAGGCAGACAGACGAACAGGCTTATGTGAGATGTTTGGGATGAGGAAGCGGTTCTTGGAGCAGTAGCTACAGACCACAAAGCCACACTGCCGGCAATGGTGGCGGCGCTGGGTTACTGTGAACTTTTCAAAGCAGCGCATGCAGATGGCAGAGGCCCGGTCAGGGATCCAGGATGCAGCGAGGTTGCTGCTGGGCAGGTAGCCTGTCTGCTCCAGCCTCTTGATGCGGCACTCCTCAATGTGCTCGATCCAGGCACGCTTCTCCTCTGGTGAGGCGGCTGACACAAAGAAGGACTTGCGTGGTGTGCGAATGAGCCACTGGTTTTTCAGGTGAGGTGCATCCTCCAGGTCCTCCACCACAACATTCTCCAGTGGGATGATTTGCTGGTTGGTGTACCAGTGGCCATGGACCAGAATGCTGCCATACACCAGGATGTCATCAAAGAGAAAGAACATCCGGGGCTGAGGGCTGCGCCGGCACAGCTTCATCAGACGCCCCTCCCCCACCAGCACCCGACCCTCTTTGTTAAGCGGCTTTCCTGATGGACCGAAGAAGCTCTCAACAGCAAGAATCCGTTCAGTGTTCTCTCCTGTGAAGGCCAGTTGGTCAGCCATAATGAGTAAGGATACCTCTCTCTGCAAAAAGTAAAACAGGCATTAAATCCCCAAATTATTCATAATGAACATAATCTGAAATATTTTAGGTCTTCAAGAAACAGTATGTAAGATATGACACCAGAGCAAATGATAAATCTAGCCATGACAATAAATGCAATGAAATGCATCAGTGTAGATTCTCATAGGAAGCAAAATAAAGTATATATGCAAGCAAGTTATACTGTAGCTACACGTAGCTGTTGCTTTGACTCCTCTTAACAAGTTTTTGTTTTAACCTATGTTCCATGAAACTCATTAAAAGGTAATAAGAGCCCTGGTCAAGGAAAGTCATATGAAAATGTACCTGTTATGATGAAAAATGCCTGTCTTCAAAGCTTTACTTGATCCTCAGTGTGACTGTGTGAAGATCCTTGCTTCTGGAGGTTCTGCAGCAGTTGCCTGTTCCAAAAGCAGACCTTTATAACGAGTCACCAGCTAATTCAGTGTGGTTTTTTGTTATGTCGGCTTTCAGTTCCTCAGTAAACTCTGACGCTGACTGAAGCATGATGTCCTTTTATGCAGTGAGGTTTGAACTTCCTGGTTGGGTAGGGGAGTTCCAGCAAGACTTGTCGGGCCATTTATAGACAGGAATAAAATCAAATAAACCTCAGCCCATATCTGGTTAGTCTTGTTTAGTGCTTACACTGCAACAAGATATCCACAAGATGAGCACACACACGTCTTAAAGCTGGAGCAGAGATCTGATGTGGGCAGGTTGTATTTTAGATATATACAAAAGATGAATTGTCTTTCAGAGAATAAAGCAGGCTGCATGAACCTAAACATGCCTATGAAAGGGCATGGAAATGATATGTACAACCTGGGGTACTGGTAGAACATGATGTCAAGAGATGTCAAAATAACTTTCAAAAAGAAACAAAAGAATGAATCATGCAAAGCTTTCCCCTGTTTCTCTAAAATGTGGGGAACACATATTATAAGTGTTCATTTAAGACTTTAACCAATAATTTACACAATTGTAAGCAATGTTGTTCATGAGACTTTGGGGCAGTTGCCTTTTTATAACAAGGTTATGAATTCTAAGTCTATTGTAAGTCTACGAAGTCTGTTCTGTATGCAGAACATGAAAATTATTGATTTTTTTTGCTTGCAATTACCTTATGTTTTATTGTAAAATTACACACTATACATACATACATACACATACACACACACACACACACACACAAATGCGTAAATTGTCACCAAAGGACTTTTTCATGAAGTGAACTGGTACTAACACAACACGTTTTGTCACTTCCTCTGCCTCTATCTGTAACCTCATTTTTTTTTTAAATCAATGATGCATGTGATGCATTCTCAGAAAATGCACACCCGCTTTCAAGAGAAATCTTAGTCTTGACTTAAACCTCAATGTATTATCTTATTTGTATTATCATCCTGCTTGTCATCAATTACACAATTTTTGTCATTTCTTTAGCACACATTGTCAAACATTTATTTGTCTGTCCTAACCACTATCAATCCCCAAGTTTTGAAGAAAAAAACAGACAGTAAAGACTGTCCACTGAACCATCTTATTAACAAAGTCCCCTGTCAGTGGAACATAAGGTGAAATTCATGACATTGTGTTGGTGTGTTGCCTATCTTTTACTGAGGCTGAATGAAATAGCTGTTGATTTTGAGTGTAAACCTTATTTCCAGGGAGACTTTGAGAAGATAATGAGATGACATGCCCTCTTGCACTTTCTCCAGACTAGGTTTAACAATGTCTATGCTTATTCAAGAAATCATGCTTAATTCTTTACATCTCGACTATTAGTAAACACACAGAACCAAACAGTTTGTTACCACCAAAACAGCCTGCAACCCTGACAGTGAAGAGAGACCATTTCATACACTATTAATGGTACACAGACTTGGTTATATTTAACTCTTCTTTTTTTTCTTTTCAGTGAATAAAAAAATAAGTGCCAAAGATCAGCTATGTCAAGGCAGTGACCAGCTGAACGGGATTTGCAAGTTGGAGATTTTTCGAATGCATCTCTCCCTCAGCTTCACCAGGTGAAATGGTAAAACAATATGGTGTGTGACACAGGGAAATAGTCAGACATTTACTTGATTTGACCTGAATCTTAGATCAGCTCTAAGAAATACACAAGGTGCCCAACATGAGTAATGTGCTTTTTGAAAGATTCAGATTTGGTACAGGTTAATACTATTTCAAGGAAGGTGTTGTAAACTTAACCAAACATTGATTGCTTCTAGCAACTGTTTTTAGTAGATTGTAACACAGGAAACTCTCTGACCTGTGATCTGAGATGGATGGAGAGAATACAGTAGATGGTCATTCTTTGCCAATCAGGAGCCAGTTTGCTGCAGTGTGACATACAAAGATACTCAAATACAAAGATAGTCCATACTGGTTAAATTCCTAATCCTGTTGCTAATTCTAGCAACCTTTCAGACCCCATCAACAGACTGCTATGAAGTATGTTAGATCATGGACTACCATAGCTTTATGACATGCTAGCTTCTGACCTATCCATATGCTGGAGTAAAGACTGCACAAAATATTTATCAGGTCTAGCTTAACGCTCTAGTATATCCTCAAGAAAATACAGCACGGAGGACATATTGTTTTATTTTGAATATGTTTTCCACAACAGAACGAAATAACTGTCAAAAAGACTGAAAACAAGATCAGCCCCAAACCATATCCTTACATTTACCTGGCGCCTCACTACATCCTCTCAGAAACTCTCCAACATGTAGAGAACTGTGAAAATGGGCTGGAGTAAGGTTTTAAAAATGCATTTGTTATTACATTCTCACATCCATACAGAATTTGTTTCATACAAATTTTATCATAAATTTGCAGCCATAAATTTGTTTTAGTATTTTCTCCCCTTTTACCCTACCCACTTTTACCCTACCCTTTACCCTACCCACTTTAGTGATATTATATATGAGATAAAACTGCAGCAACAACTGAACCCAAGGGGCAAGACACAAGGAAGCTCTGATGCGCACACATGCCTACTGTGAATACTTTTCACACTCAGTCACAGTTTGCACCAGGAAACAATTTCTCTCTGAAGACAGGTGCATTCTCCTAACAGCACCTGGGTGAGTCCTACGTTGCAGAAGAAGAGGCAAGGAGGAGACCCTCGACAACCTCTGCACCTACCCTGGTGGAACGTAACCATTTAATTCTGTTGATGTGGGCTTCTGGTGATAGTTGGCAAATGACATCACAGGTATTGAGCAGAAGCTGGGCAGGACTTAGCCTGCCCTTGAAACAAGCCCTTTATGATCTGAGCCACTTGCTGCGCCCCCCCACATCCCCACCCCTTTACTATGAGCATCATACTAAAGTAATAAGTACTTAAAATGATCATTAAACAGAAATTAGTTCCTGCAGTGGTAAATATGTCCACTCATACAGACTAACCTCTTTTATACTATCTGGAAATTCTGGATTGTAGGTAATAGGCACAGGAATAATAATTCAAAGAAAAAAAAATACACATTTCTGATTATATTGTTGGAATTTAGCAGATACTCTTACCCAGAGTGACTTATAAAGGTAACAATCTTTCACGTGTCCCATTTACCCAGCTGCATGTTTACTGAAGCAATTCTGGGTTAAGTACCTTGCTCAAGGGTACAACAGCAGTGCTCCAGTGGAGATCTGACAACCTTTCAGTTACAACTCCTACTCCTTACCACTACGCCACACTGCCGTCCCTTGATTACAAGAGGTTAGTTTCAATTCATGAGATTAATAATGATTCAGGTAAAGATTTTTTTAGACCTACTGTATAATGCTAGTTTGCACACTATTGTGATTCTAATACTATTAAGAAAAATACCAGATTACCAATAGATTGCAAAGAAGTAGATGTTAGGAGAATACAAAAAAATGTAGCCGTTTTCCTCAATATTGACATACTTTAGAAATGGAATTAAGAAATTATCATTTTAATTTGACAAATCACATGTAGAAGTAAGGACATGTGAAGCAGAAATCAGACATTTAAGACATTCTGAATCTGCGTAATAAAATTGCAAAGATGAATTTTGCAACAAGAAATGTCCACATCATTTTTCTTCTGTATTGACTTAGAAAATACAGGAAATTTCCTACATTTGATTGCAAAATCATACATTTCGAGTCACATTGCAAGTGTTTGTAAATACGTTTTACAAGAAAGGACAGGCCACATTGAATCACCTACTGTGAACATTAGTTGTTAGAATGCTGAAAATTTACAGCCAAGTTTGACCATAAACCATGTAAGGACACAGACAAACAAAGCTTTATATCCATTCAAAAAATCTGCACAGTAGATTTATTGCAAATACTTGAGGCATAAACTAAGCCAACGGACATAAAATGCTAGTCATCCTGATAGAAAGTTTCTCAACTTAGTCTATTTTGGGTATAGATATGAAATGCATGCTAAAGACTGATAATGTTCACAAATTATCATAAAAACTTGGTGCAAACAGATAATGATCAAGGCTTGACTTCTGCCTCATACAGTACATACTGCATGCGGACCATGTTAACACATCATTATGAAACTTAGGATTCTTTGATCCAACTGAATCTATGTCAAATATGGGAGAAATTCTGCAGTGTTTCCTGTCTCTGCCAGTTTGAGCTCTGTTTTTTCCCAGGTCTTAACAGAATGTCACAATGTTATACCGTAAACAACGTGCGCTTCCGCAAGTAAACTTAATAATTCCTGGAATGCAGTCCTGCATGCTGTAGATAAACAATACATAATTACTGAGTGACACATTGAGGCCATACTTGGTGCTTAACAGCAAGACCTCTACCAGTAAGTATCTTGACAAGCCAACATGATTGAAGTTGAAACGTGAGCGTAAAGTCCCCCATGCAGCCCTGTGATGTTATGTCTTAACACAATGGTAATATATTCAGATATGAATGAAGCAATTGATACCTTAAGAACTCATTTATATGACTATTTTTATATTTGTATGATTATGTTTGTTGTTTATTTGCACTCTTGTAATGATTGGGCATTACATTTAAGTATGCTTATTGTCTGCAAACAGCTAATAACAACAACACTGGAAAATGTGTATGCTGATACACCCCTTGTAAAATTGTACAAAATAAAAAATGAAAGTTCCACCGGTCTATAGACACCTTTCCCATGATTAATTAGGTAACACAACCAGCAAATGAGATACTGAACTACTATATCTGCAGGAGTAATTTGAGAATTGACTCAATTAAAGTAACAAAACAATTTATCCTTTCGACAAGGGGATAAAGTGTGCTTATGTTTCAAATAATGTTATACAAGTTTAGTGCCCAGTAATTATTATTCTGTCCGTTTTCAAAATAAAACATGATCTGCAACCGTGGAGCACTATAATGTATTTACATGCACCATGGAAGAGAAAATCTTTATTACATTCATGAGGGATAGCAGTTGCTAATCAGCATAATTTTAATGTTTTTCTTGCTGTAGATTCTCAAAACTTTAAGAAATGAGTTCTGAACAATTTAACCTGCCACTGCTCCATGGTACGAATAAAAGAGTGCAAGTTGACAAAATGAACACAGAACTCACGTTTACTGTTCACTGAACTTTACTAGGAAAAGCAGAATGATTGTCTAATTAGATGAACATATGTCCCCAAGCGGCCCCTTGTGGACATCACTGTTATTGCAGGGGTCTCTTTCACAAAATTAAAGCAATATTAAAGGAAATGAGAACTGCCTGTATATACATATATCAATTTACGCATGGCCAAAATTTCATAATCCAATGAAATATTCAAATAAAAATAAAAACTAAGGTCATATATACATTTTCTACATTCATTAAAAATTAAATAGGTGGATAAACAAGATACATTAATTCCATTATAGTAGGTTCAAACAGTTGACACTGTATTCTCTGTCCAATCTGCGCTGTGGATATCTCTTCAGAGGAGTATCTTTGTCTTGATTACTGTTGTATAGTTCCATTTGCTGTGTTCCATGGTTCTCACTTAGAGGTCTATGGTTCCCTTCACTTTAAATTTCTTCGCTGAGCGTTCACTAGATCTTAGCTGAAACTTGCTTCCATAAATATGGGTGACGAATCCATCGATTTCCACACCAAACACACTGTTTCGCTTAGGGATTACTGCAGGGGCAGAAGGGGGGATAACAACATTTACATCCCCATTTATAGCACTTGTTGATCAATGACAATACATTGCTTAAGGGATAATAAATGTTTATTCCATGCATACCTTTCAGTTTGTTCTCTTTGGTGATAATTTTGAAAACATGTTTCATCTCTTGAACAAGAATTCCTGTTGTGCCAACATATGATGGACATTTGGATCTCACTACTGAAATGCAAAAATACAATTTAATTAGCATGTCAGTGCAGTCAGAAGAATGCATGTGAATTCAGAGGAAAAACTTCATTGCAGTTAGTCTTTACCTTTGGTTCCACCCTTCAGTGCCCTCACCAATGAGGAACTGCAGAGATAGCTAGTATGCCTAACTATGAGCAATCTGACAGTAGCGGACAGAACAGCTGCAATTACCCCATTGGATGAGGCAAAAAATGTAGGTTTAGACTCAGTAGGGAGAAAGTGCACCAATGAACAGCATTATTTTAAATGTTCAATTTAAAATACATGCTAAAATCAGATTATTGGACACAGCTTACTTACCTGTGATAATAGCACCATGAAAATCAGCTTTCAGAAGTTTCTGCTGAATTATCTGTGGATTGCTGCAACACAATAAGACATCTGCTGTACAGCTTTGTGGTATATTTCACTAAAAACCAAAGGGTGAACAAGTGAAAACATGATCTGACATGTAGAATGACCCAAAAAGTCAGAATAAATAAAATAGGACAAAAGTATGGACTGTAATACATGGGAACTTACTCATATCATGTTCAAGAAATGATACTCTGCTTCAGTTAGCCAAGGGATACTTCATTTATTAATGAAGCCATATGTACCAGTTTCTCATACTGATACATGCTACATGTTTCACCATCTTTTTATGCACTTTACCTTTTAATGAACTGCATATTAAATGTATATTTATAAAACAGGACATCAAAACGTGTGATTCTGTCTACAAGAAGAAGTGAACGATTTCCTTCTGACATTAAAACGGACCTTGTGTAAAACCTACATGGGTAAAATAACACAAAATCAACAGCATGAATCAATACTGGACATCTGACAAAACAGGATTTAGAAATGACTCAATTTCTTTTCTGCTATCAGTTTTCAGCACTCTTCTTACCTTCCAGACTTCAGCCCATTGCACAGGTCCCTTATGTACTGCTTCCACAGCTCATGCAATGGCAAGAAAAGCTCATACCTACAAACCAAAGCCATAGATGAGCAAAATCATAACAGTGTTCAGCAAGAACCTAAAAAAGACCAAAGAGGAAACAGACACAGGTTTCATTCATCTTAATGGACCCTAAAGTGTTCAGCAAGATCCTACAATAACTGACATACAGTCTGAACCCTAAAGCTTTGGTTTTCCCAGTAGTTTTACTCTCATTTTTACTGAGACCATTTTCCAGTTGAAGAAAAACAGACATTTAAGTTACAAATAAAACCCATAACTGAGATGTCTCTGCACACTTACAGAAAATTACCTTGAAGAAAGGTAAAATTATCACTGGTTACTCAACACTGGTTCTAGACAGTTGAGTAGCAGGCTTTTGTTACAGGAAGCTACATCTTTAATTTTTATTGATATTACATGAGATGTAATACATTGCATTATTGTCATTTGGCAGATGCTCTTATCCAGAGCAACTCAGACACTACATCTAATAAAGTGGCAGGAAAAGTTGCAAGCACAGGTAACCACTAACCACACATGAACAACGGTCACTGCTAAACATAGTGCTGAAATCACAAATGCGTGTCTAGACATGTAAGTGCAAAGAAATATGTACAACCCACAGACTCTATCATTCCAAATATAATGCTAACACATACTACACACATGCAAGTTAACCTCCACATGCCCAATTACATAAAACTCTAAAATACACCTCCATATATATATAATTGCACATAAGATAGTTGGGTAGAGTGGTTGAGAAAAAGTGAGTGTTTCAACCATTCTGACCATATGAAGAGGCCAATGTGCTCTTGTGTACAAGGAGAAAAGAAGGGAGCCAAGAACCAAACCCTGATAGACTCCTGCAGAGAGGATCAGGTTTACCCTGAGAGGTAGGAAGAAATACAACTGAGAACAGTGCCCAAAATGCCCACTGCTGCCAAAGAAGACAGGGCGACCTGGCAATTTACTGTGTCCAAGCCCCCAGAAAGGTCTATCAGAATGAGAACATCAGACTGAGAGGCAGCCCTTGCAGAATGAAGGGCATTTGTGATGGCATTTGTTCCTGTGGAGTGGCCAGACTTGAAGCCAGAGTGATTTGGGTTATGGAAGAATGAATGCTGGGATTACTGCAGGGGCAGAATGAAAGCTGTCTGAAGGATTTTGGAGAGGAAGGGGAGGAGGGGGACAGGGCAGTAGTTTTGAGCAGTAGAAGGGTCCAATGTTTGTTTCTAGAGCACAGATATGACATTAGCCTGCCTGAAGACAGAAAGGACATAGCCAGTGGTCAGCGTTGTTGATAACTGAGGTAATGAATAGGAGAAGAGGTGAGATAAGTGAATCTACGGAACATGTAGATTGGTGATGAAACATCAGCAGTTCTGAAGTCTCTGTGCTTGAGAGTGGGATGAATGTGCATAGGGCAGGGCTGGTGGCAGTGTGACTAGACCATAAGAAGACTGAAGGTCTTGTGGTTGGTGTCAACGTTCTCCTCAAACTATATGCATATATTTTGTAAATATAAATTATTAAATAATAAACCACCCTGCATCACAGCCAGCAAGCTACAGCCCCTTAACCCTGGGTGAAATTTGGTCCCTTCACTCCACAAAATCCTTACATATGAAGGAATCAAGCATACAGACACACCCAGGGTACAGGCTAGGGAAAGCCTGTAGGGATTGGACTGGGATGCAGTCACAGTTTACCTAATTAAAATACTCAACACGGTTTAAAATATCTAAAATATACATACGTATATTACTTATACTGTTCTTGTAACACCCAAGAGTTATGATTCTGTAATTTTCTAAATTAAATGTTAAACACTGATAAGAATACTTATGTATTTTTCTGGGCAATTTGTGCTCTTAACAATCACCAGCCAACGCCTGCTTGTTGAGAGCAGACAGTTCCGTGCTTAAGGATATTTAGTTGTTTTAAGGGGGCTGGAGAGCCTGCTAGTACTGGATCTGAGGTGCCCTACTGAAGAAAGGAGGTAGGGAACTAAAATGTATACAATGGTACGGCATTTATGTGAACTAGAAAGCAAGAAACTGACCTAGGAAAAAATCCAAACTACTACTGGTGCAATTACATATTCAAGTATAAGCAAACATTCAAATCTGATGATGGCACTCTTTTTTTTTTTTTTAATAAACCCACATGTAAACCTTAATTCTGATATATCACAACTGACACGTGAACCATCCTTGTGATCAATCAAATACAATGTATTTATATTGAAGTATTCTGGTAAGATGAAGGCTAAGTTATAGCATGTGGTTTACATGTTTTAAGTATAAGAACACTGAAAAGACATGCCCTGCAGCAACAAGAGGGGGTGGCTGACTTTTAATAATAGTTTTGGTAAACACTGCCACTAACTGGCTAACTCTGGTATTGCATGTGCACTAAACTGCTACACTTCCATAAAACATACTTGCATAATTGAATGACTGAATGAATACGCCATTTATGAAACTACTCTGTACATCCAATTTACATTTTAAAAAATTTATATCTCAGACATGCTGAATAAAGACCTGAACTGGGCTGCAATTTGCCCACTAGCTACACATTCCAACCCTAATTCAGCTTAAGCACTGGTGACAGTCTCTGTCCAAAACATCTGTACTGTTCATCAACATTGAAGCCAAAGTTCATCACAGATGGGCATAGATTTCAGCCTCTCATTTATATGTACATTCATATAACAATGCAAAAATAAACAGTTGTACAAACTTCTGATGTTCTTCTTTCAGCTGGAAGACCTTCATCTCTCTTCTTTGTTTGGCATTGAGGCCCTTCGCTCTCTTCCTTTTCTGTTTCTCCTTCTTCTTCTTGGCAAACTCCAGAACAACAGCCTTACGGTCCATGAACTGCCTAATGGACTCCTGGCTGAGGCTCGGCAGACTATTCTTCAGAAAAGCCTTTGTGAAGGCCTCTGCCTGCCTGCCATCCTGAGACTTGAACAGGAGGAGAAGCAGAAAACGCTTTAGTCCAATGCTTTCAGTCTAGAAGATTACAAATGAGTTCATCACCAAATGCCAGGCATTCTATCATCAAATAATGTCACACACTGGCAGAACAGACAGCAGGATTCAAATGGAAAGCATATGGCATGGAAATGGACTCAAACTATGACAACCGCATCAATGATTTCAATATTTAGCCATCATAGTGTCATGCAAAACATCATGAAAACAACTACATACTAAACCCACAATTTAAAATGAGAGACTGCATCTGGAATATTTAATTCAATCAAAAGCCAGGATTTATTCCCTGTCGCATATTATGTTCTAAAACAGTTTTATTAAAGCTTATCACAACTAATCTTATTTCTACCAATTACTCCAAATCAATTTAAAAAATAGTGACAAGACTGCCAGATTTGTCCAAAACTTATGGAACTGGAGATCAAATAGCAGGAGAAAATCCGATATTGTCATTGTGATGCTTTATCAAAGGCATTAGCTAGTTAACTACCAAATTCAACGATGTCCTGAGCCAAACCCACAGCAAACAAATGAGATGATAGAGTATTTCCCTTGTCAAAACCCTCACATATAAAGGAGGTGATCTTCAGAGGAGCTATATTTAACTATAAAATGGCTTCTGTTCACTAGAAACACCACTACGTCGATTCATCCCACTTTGACAAACATAACCTTGTGTTTAAAGACCAGTTCACTTCAGAATCCTTCAGCAGAGAATGAACAAATCAAAAACATACATTCCAAAACATAACACTGAAACACTGCACCCTTTTATTACCCACTGCCAATTTATCATGGGGTTTGCAAATGAACCCATATGACATGCATTATCTACCTGTTGTGATTGATAGCCTAGTTTGCCATAACAGCAGTTATAGTGGCTTTATTCTTTCAAGTATTATTGCTAATATAATTAAGAATGTTTATATACATTCATAAGCCTAAATACAGAAAAATAAACATAATCAGTATACATAATATCACTCAAATTGTGACAAATTTCATGCAATAATCCCATATGATACAATGACAAATTCAATGTATGCAGTTTTTCTGCATTCAATTCGTACCATTTCATTTTTCTCTTTTTTTATCTAGAAATATCTTCACTCGTGTATGATCATTAACCACCAAATTAGGAGAAAGTGTATTTTATGGTAACCAATACTAAACAATGCTTTCACATACCAAGATAATGTAACGGCAGCATTTGTTACTAAACTGTCAAGCTAGATGGAGATATGATTTACATAAGACAAATATGTAGCTGCCAACATTAACTCAGAGCAAGAAGCTGGGGGACCATGCTGGAACATAGAAAAGCTACAGCATGGTGACACTCCATTCTTCCAATGAACTATCAGACTGCTGTTACAGTGCCAACTTTATTTTTCAGAATCGGCGCAGTTCCGACAGACAGATCTACTCTGGATAAAATATTCAGCATCTTCCCCTCGGAACATGATTCTATGATGAAGATGAAGGAAACGGAGGACAAAAAAATATAAAAAATAACACCTTTGGAGCAAATATAATGCACCTTTACTATTCTACCTCAGGGGTCTGAGGTAACTAGGTTACCTGGCTAGGTTTGCTAATGTTAGCTAACATTACACATCATATACTACATTAATAGTAATACCATTACATTTTTACACTTTAAAATCTTTTGTAACGATTAGTTATCCTCTCCATCTTTAAAAACACATATTTGTTAAATGCTACCACTACAATAAAATGTCCTGTATATTCTTCCACTACAGACTGAGTCTGCATGCACCCATAATGTTACACAGTTATATTTAGTTTGGGTCCCAAAAGTTCCCAACATGTCAGGGTTACATTTTTGTCTACCAGTAATTTGGAAAAAGTAGGTATAACCTGGGAAATGTATTTTACAGTATTACCAGTGCCCAAATAATGGTATTCTTTCCAAAAAGAGTGTCTTGAGGTAAAGTAAAAGAGTTGGACACTGACAGTCCATCTGGACAAGACAAGACTTATGATATTCCAGAAAAATGCCAGATATCATGGAAACTGGTGCCTCTTCATCCTGGGTGACTGTGTTAGAGCACTTTACTAGCTATACCTACTTTGGCCTAGTAATCAGTGCAGGAGGGAGCTTTAACCTGGCATAAAAATGGCAGTAAGAAGTCAGAGTTCCCCCAAGACAAGGACCCCCTGGGCCAACTGGCCCACAGGCTGATTGAACAGAGCCAAATTAAAACAGATGAACCTCAGAACCAACCCAACCAATCAAAATTTCTAAAACAATAGCTCTTTATTTGAAAAACAAATACACCGAAAAACTGGAAAAATGAACTAAAATTACAAAAACGTCAGTGCTATCAGGCCCTATACAGAAGCATTAAAATCGAGGCTATAAGCCAATAACTCAAAACAAGAAATTCTAACAAAGCACAGACACAGTGACCACAGACATGAAATCCATGTTAAAAGCAGAAGAAAATCATGGATAATTTCAGGCTTAGATGTGTAGTTCTGGTCTGTAATCATTAGAGGTCCACCAGATAGTTTAACATGCAATCTGCAGAGTTACAGAAAATCAATCCTATTATTGCCTCCAACTATAGATTTACTTAGCAAGTGTAGCATGCAGACATTTAACTCAAACTGTACAGACACTTCAATCAAATTGCCTCAGTAAATATTCAGCTGTATAAATGGATAAAAAAGTAAACCATGTAAGTCTGTCTTGATGAGAGCATCAGCTAAGCAAATGTAATGAAAAATGAAATTTATTTTCTGCTCAACTAGTTACTTATACTCTATATCCACAAAATTCGATGGCATTAGTCTTTATACTCTATATCCACAAAATTCTATGGCATTAGTCTTTATCTTTTGATGTAAACCACCCCCCCCCCACCCCCATTGACTGAAGTAACTTTAGATCTTTGAAAGAGATTAAATGTCTTTTCTGTGATCGAGTTTATTATATTAGAAGACGACCTGTGATCAGAAGCCCTAATCAGCCAATTGGACAGGAGAGGTTTCTCAACCTGTTTTGACTTGCCATTCTAACATTGTCCTCTCTGTGCTTATCCTTTCTCTCTGTGTGTTTGGATTTTCTACAGGCTATATTATTGGTCGATCAAATAATCACAAACGCCTGGGTGACTCAAAAGACTGAATCTTTTACAGCAGTGAGACACACCATCAAAATGATTAATATATGTTTATATGTTAGTTTACACAGTACTTTTTATAAAACACAAATGCAGTACAAACCAATAATAACATTTACATTTACCTGAACTCCCAGAAGTTTACTCTGATCTTCAGATAAACGGGAATTCAGCTGTCCTAAAGAGGACAAGACAAACATTAGTTCGAAAGAGGGGACTGGCGAACTAATTTACATCTCTTTTTCCATGCTCCATAGCCACAAAACTCAGTCTCACTAGGTAGACTACATTCACGAGCAAGACCTGGAAACAGAATAAAGAATCGGACATTTTCTCGACATCACTGATGCATATTTGATGCATAGCTACATACAGATAGTTTTCAGGCATTTAATAAAGACAGCTGAGAAAACTGTAGTTCCGACTTACGTTCCATTGTAGGGAATTGTTTGCTGCAGGAAACCGTGTGAGCCTGCAGCGTGCCAACTAGCAGACGCCTCCCACGTGAGCTGGTTTAACTTCCGTAGCATTTAGCGCTAAGACCAGAGTAGTAGAGTGCGAATTCATTCATCGTCACTGAGAGCAATTTGAAAGACGACAAGCATTCTAAATGGATACCCCAATGCTACTATCATAGGTAAATAATTCTGTTCTCAAGACTTAACATTGTCTAGCGGGGAAGTAAGCGCTATAAATCAAATTACTGCACGAGTGGATGGCGGAATAAATGAAAGAAATATTGTTGTGAAGCTGAACATATACCATACATGTTATTAACTCGCATAAATGTCCGTCATTCAGAGAACTTGCATATCACCCATTTACGTAGCTGGTTGTTTATTGGAGTAATTTAGATTAAAGTATCATGCTTAAGAGTATAATTATAAAACATTAATACAGAACATTGACAAGGAAAAATATAGCTGCAAGCAGCAATGAAGGGGCCAAGCACCACAGGGCCAAAAGGTAGACAATCAGAACAAGACACCAGTCCATCACAGGGTGAACAGACACATTTACACCCACTTACACTCACAACTATGGGCAATATAGCATGTCCAATTGACATTACCTGAATGTGTTTGGACTGTGGTAGAAAACCAGAATACCCAGAGGAAAGCCACATGAACACAGGGACAAAGCACAAACTGAACGCAGACGCACCCCGAACTTGAAACCTCCATATTGTTAGGCAGTATAGAGCCCCAGCTTTAAGGGGCTATATGTATCAATCTTTGTGTCAATTTGCCGTAGGACCATGTGTACGCACAACCCCACGATTTGTGTACGGAGGTTTTTCGTCAGTTATCAAACAACACTTACGCCTAATTGTCTTCATAAATATGAGTGCAAATCAAATTAGCGTGAGATTATGTGCACATGAACGCGTTTAACGTCTATTCCCACAATTGTATTTATATGGACCGAGACACACCTTTAATTTGTCGAATTAGCACATTAAAAATCCCAGGTAATCCCAGAAATGCAGAGACTGATGTTGAGAATCAATGGCAGGACGTAAGAAAATCAATTATTTGGACACGTAGATAGAGGTGATGGTTGATGAGGTGGAGAGGAGAAAAATGTCCTTTTTGGAGGCCAGAGTAGCGGAATTTCAAATCTACGGAAAATACTTAAATCAGGGGGCGGGGGCAACCCCCCCCCCCCCCCCCCCCCCTTGCCCCCTCGTGGCGCCGGGTGCGGACACACTGGTCCTGTGTGTGCTTATTCGTTTTTTGGCCTGTCTTTTAATACTGTCTTAACCAATGCTGTGAAATAAATGTATTTTGGATTTTGGAAATACAAATGGATTTTGAAACAGTAGTCTTGTGTTGTTGTTATTTAGCCTTTCAGAGGGCATTGCATGATTAAATCAACGAATTTCATTAAACCTACCACCAGACCAATTTTAGGTGGTGACATGGCAATCTGCCCCAAATATTACTATTTCATATTATGGCCATGACGCACAAACACTTGGAAAAGGTAAGACAGGGAATTGCTCGCGTCTATTCAAAACGCCACTATATTGCTACCCGCAGGATGAAAAAAAAATGCAGAAACAGGCATAGCGGTATGATAATCTACTGTTTTAATATATAAAAAGATTTGCCCCCCTCGCCATTTTTAACTGCCCCTTTAGTCACTTCATCCTGGCGAGATAATGTCGGGAGGTAAACCGACAGTTGCCGCCGCGTTGAGCACCGCGTTTGGGAATTAATTGGGAACCGCGGGTGCTGAATGGCTGCTGCTGGCGGGGTCCGCTGCTGTTCTGGATTGTCTTGATTAGCAGGAGTACGGGTTAAAAGCACGACAATTCAGGCAGTCGTGGGAACGGACGGCTCGAGGAAGAAACGATCTGCACCGCAGGTGTTACGGGGAGGTTTGGTTTGGATTTTTGATTATCCTTTTCGGCGGGGTATTTCTTTCGTTATAGGAATATTTTGGTTATTCTAATATTCTAATCGGACTCTCCACAGTGATTTGAACGGTCTCATCAGCATTACTATTCAACTATTTAGTGTATTAGTTGTGGCAGTAGGTCAAAAGCTTCAGGAGATGTGCTTATTCTAACTGCTACAAAGTGATTGTATCTTAGCAGCCGTGCCATTTGGACATTGAACGATGTGTTCATTTTCCAGTTAGCACCTGATATGTAATGTTCTACAAAAATGGTGGCAATATCTGCTTTTCTTCATGTGGTCTGTGCCTTGTGATGTTCATTGGAACAAAATTTCAATAAAATCTCAGTAAATGGACACATGGGTGCTTAAACCTGTTTTTCAGTATAGCACCCTAAAGTGGCCAAATTTCACTAAACCTGGTTTGTGCCACCCAAGCCTCATGGTAAGCATGTGTACCGACTTGAACAAAAAGCATTGCAGAGATATAGCTACTCTTCCTTTATGGCACCTTGATGGGTGAATTTGTGAGTACACTGTGGCCATATTGTTCAACCTGGCAACTATCCTTTAACAACTCTTAAAGACAATGGTCCAAAGAGGTCATACACAAAAACTCATTGTGCCATAACTCTAGCAGGAGGTGCTTAAATGTGTGTTTGACAAAATCAAAGATGGATGAAACACAAAATGGCTGATGTGGAGGTTTCATAAGTTCCCAGTTAGGATCCTTCACTTTGATGAAGTACAAGAAATTTAGTTGAAATATCTGCTTTTCTGCCAGAGTAATGGGGATGTAAATTATTTTTTTTTTATGGTAAAGTGGCCAAATTCCATGAAAGTTGGTGCATACCCAGTATTGCTAATACCAACAAAGTGTACCAAGTTTGGCATCACTCCAACAAAGCACTGCTGGGATATGACTCACTTCCTGTTTGGCGTCTTTACCATGTAATTTCATTGGAAGACAGCAGCTGTATCGTTTGCCCTAGCAAATTTTTTTTGAATAACTTTTGGTCAGAACCCTCTGTAGATATGTACCAAATTTGGTGATTAGGATCAACGGTCTAGGATTAGTTTGCAAAAGTAGGTTTTTTGAAAAACTTTTTTTTTTTTTTTCGAAAATCCAATACAATGGATGAGTCTTTTCAATTTGTGTCCCAAGGATTCAGGGGAAATAAGGATCACAACTCTAGGACCAACGATTCACAAGTTATAAACACAAATGTACTCTGAAATTTGGCCTATTGGTGGCGCTACAGGGAATGATGGATTGACTCCAAATTCGGTGCCTGGATACCTTGGGCTGGGTGCCAGATTCCACCAAAATCTACCTAGGGCTTCTATGGCCTGCCATAGAAAACCATTGAAAAAACGATAATACCATGATTGCTGAAAAACAAAATGGCCGACACACAGGTTTCATGCATTTCCAGCTAGGGTCCTTTACTGTGATGACGCACAACAAATTTGGTTGAAACATCTGCTTTGGTTCCAAAGTGATAAGCTTTTGATTTTTTTTTTTGTTTTTCTGGTATAGCACCCCTATGAAACTTGGTAGGTACCCAATATTTCCCCTGGCAATAAAGTATACCAAGTTTGGCATGATTCCAACGGCCTAGGACTAGCTCGCAAAGGTAGGTTTTTTTAAAAAAATTCAAAATGGCGGAAAATCCAATATGGCGGACTTTACTGGGTGCATTTGAATCGGGATGACCCAAGGATTTAGGGGAAAAAGATCACAACCATAAGACAAACGGTTCAAAGGTTATAAGCAAAAATCTACCTTGACGTTTCACCTGTTGTTGGTGCTACAGAGTTGGATGGATTGACCCAAAAGTTGATGCCTGGATACTTTGGACTGTCCTCTATCAATGTGCTAAATTTGATAAAAATCCACCAAGGGGTTCTATGGGCTGCCATAGACTCCTAGAGGAGAAAGTATAATAATAATAATAATAGTGAAAAATTCTAACAATTATAAAATATATATATATATAAAAATTTATATATTTTTTTTTTTAATCTTGCAACTTCATGACATACATTTTACACTGAAGTCCAGTACCAAGCAACACAACATAAATCCTTCCAGAAATGGAGCCGTATCTTCATTAAAAAAAAAAAAAAAATCATTTAAAATATTGTGATTGGTTACAGTGGCATTGGGGGCGGGAACTTACGGTCCACTGAGAATCCACTGTTGCCAACTTAACGACTTTGTCTCTAGATTTAGAGACTTTTCAGACTCCTTTAGTGACTTTTTTTCAGCCGTGCAGACTGAATGTGCTGCTTCCTCTCCCACTCACTGAACAGAGTAGATGCAGAGAGAGCTGTGTCTCTCACTCGCAGGGCAGTATTGGCGACCCTCTTCTATGGAAAGTAGATAAGGTTTATCCAAAAGTTGCTAGATTTGTTGCTAGGTGCTTTTTTGAAAAAAAGTTGCTCAAGGGGTCTCAAGTCACTAAATCTAGTGACAAAGTCGCTACACTCAGGGGTCCGGTCTGCAGCAGTCAGCTTGCGTGATCGAGAAGTTCTTTTTGCTTTTAGCTCTCCGTGGTTTCTTCGCACCAGTGGTAAGTTGAAAAAGTGGTTTGGCTATCATAGAGCAATTTTCAATAAAATGTTAATAATACACCACCATGCCAAGGAATGAATGTATCTTCTCTGCAGATGGAGTAACACCATCAGCCTCCATAATATCAGACTCAGCTACGTAATAGCTAGCACTTTATCAGGGTCTGTGGCTATACCCTCTTGGGAAATAATGTGACCCAAAAACTGAACAGATTTCCTCAAAAATTTACCTTTAGATGGAGACAGCTTCATGTTGTGTGCTTGGAGATGCTGGAAAACCATTTCAAGCTTCATCAGACTCTCCTCCATCTGAGAGCCTCAGCTCCTCAGACTTTTTCCTGCAGAGAACAAGTGGAGAGGCATACTCACTACAAGACTTCCTGATTATTTCCCTCTCTTCCATCTCATCCAGTGTCTCTCGCAACTTCAGACACTGTGCAGGAGAGAGATGTCGAAAGGGGTGATCATCTGTCAACCAGATGCGATGACAAAAACTATGAGCCTCACCACAATCCAGACGGTGCCTAGAAAACACACCCTCATATTTCTCAATCAGGTCAATTAATTTCTCCTTCCAGAGTGGGGAAACTTCACATTCTTCCACAGACAGGTTCTGGAGCCTCATATTCTCAAGCCTAACATTGTCACTTGTTGTATGGCTGTTAACTGAACTCTTAGCTGTCAGAGTGCCATGTGAACTGCCACTGCTTGTCCTCCCCACATTTTGGTGCACCGTCTGCTCTGTGTTGATCTCAAAATCTTCCAACGCAATGCAAGGGTAAACATCAGCTACTTTAGCGTTCCTATGCAAAGTGATCTTTGACATTGACAGGTTGATGATTTTAACTGGGAGCCATCCATCCCCCCATAAAGGTGAAACTACTCTGCTGATCAATATGTTCCATGGCACACAGCGAGACATGCTAGGCTCTATCACAACAGTATTTCCCACAGAGAGCTTGCTTTTAGGTGGTAGACAACCCCACACCACATGGAATTTCCTCCCCGCTCCACCTCTCAAGGTTGGCTAAAAATCTCAAAAACTGGCCTGTCTCATCTTGTCTTGATGAGTCTGGCTTACTGAGCACATGCCAATAGGTCTCGTTGGACTTAAACTGCTTAATTAATGGCTTCAGAACATTGGTGCCTACAATGATCTCTTCATCCTGCCCCTCCACAACTAGAGCTGAACCAAAAAAATTGAAATCAAAAAGTTGAATCGTCAGTTCACAGATGCCTACTGAAGCAGTTTGTTTCCCAACACACCCTACAAGGACAATGTCTGTTGGAGTTATCAAGTTGCCATCCACTACTCCCGCCTCCCTAAGCCGAGGTACTTAATTTGCATGCAAAGAAGCAGCCATTGACCCACTATCCAACATCCCTCTGAGCTCAACTTTGTCCCCTATTAATACCGTAGTGAAAAATAAACCATTGCTCACAGAGGTTCTCATTGTGTTCTGAAAAATAACATTTTTGTCTTCAGGCGCTAACTCACAAGCAGCAGTATGTACAGAATGAATATCATCATCATCATCATCAGTGGAGGGAAACCCATTTAGCCCCGCACTGCCCTCCTCCAAATGGAGGCTTTCTAGTTTCCCTGAGAGAGGCCGGCCTGCTTCAGTGTGGGAAACTCTTTTTACATTGACTGGTTGCAGCTGAAACTCATGTGCTCTGGGGAGAAGCATTTGAAACACAGCTTGTACATTCTGCAGTGGTCTTTAGTGTGGTGGTCAGGGCTGCCACAAACTTTACATTCACGGGGGCATCTAGGGGTTTGCTTACGAGGCACACTGTGAGCTGACTGACTGTTAACTCACAGCGTTTTCTCTAACAGACCCAGGACTCTGTCCAAAGTGCGGCCATCTGACTCAAAAGATGGCTGCTCTGACGCAGTGCTATAGGTAGCCGTGGTTGATGTGTCCAGCTGACCTACGAAGGCTGCCCCCTGTTGGCAAGATTCATTTGGAGAAACTACATGTTATGACATCAGGTTCTCTCATGTACTCATCCACCCTTTCCTGTATCTCACTTGCTGTCCACTCCCGATATGGTTTTCTTTTAAACACCAGAGCCAATTCTTTGTTCGGGCAGTGACGGACAAACATGATGACTATGTGGCGATTGAATTCAGTCACAGATTCTCCCTTGCTGGCAAGACAACAGTCAGTGACTTCTGCAGGTTTATTTAGCCTAATCCAGTGGTCTAGTGGAGTCTCTTTAATGTGGGGCTTGACTGCATTAAAATCAGCAAGTGGCAAATCTGAGCACGAAACGTCCCCAAAATGTTGTCTTAGTACACTGAATATAACATTCACTTCAGTGACTTATGGATTGCTATGTAGCCAGACCTTAATGACATCCCTTGCTTTGCCCATTAGTTTGTTCATGACCCCCTCAACACTCACGGACCCAGTGTCACACTGCTCACTGAGATAAACTCTCATCAGCTCCTCCCACTCAAAGACAGAGCATTTATTGGAGTTGTCACCTCTGAAATAAGGCGGGATATTGACATCAGAACAGAGCACTAGATTCAACCTGGAGGCATCAATAACAGTAGTACCACACTGTTCAGGCTGAGAAGCATGTGTAATATTTTCAGGGGCTAAAACAGACGAAGACTCGACTGGTGGTCTGCAGTAGGCCCATTTTGATTGACTCTCCAATTTTCCTGCCAATGGATTTTATCAAATCGGCCAGCTGACAGGGTGTAGGCACGATATGAAGTTCAGCCGCATCGGGTGGTGAGGAAACCCTTGGGGACATACCAGGCAGGAATGTGGGTAACAAGATTGCTTCTCTGTCTGCATTCACCCCTCTATCCCTCCCAAAGGAGAAAAAACAAGGGCCAGGGTTGGCAATATTACTAGGGGTAGACTGCTTCACTGGCGACAACATAAGAAAACCCCTACCTCTGCCCACATCAAGTTCACCCCTATGGTCACTGCCAGCAAATGTTTCCATTGCAATATATGTGCTTATCTCTCAGCGATTAACATATAATATACCTCACACATTAAACATCAGAAACAGGTACCCATTCTCAAGAAACAGAACAATATAGACACCTAGTCAAGAATGTAAAAAAAGAACTACAGATCACGCAGTAATAAACTACAATTTAAACACACCATAAGGATCCAAGACTCCAATCCCAGAAGGCACAGGCAGAAGAAGGCAGGTGGATATCTTCATCAGCAACAGCAGTGGTCGGCTACAGCTGACCAATCGACAGGTCAGGGCACCAGTTTTGTAGTGGGGTCTAATCTGCGTTGTGTTGTGTTTGGGGAAAGATGACACTGTCGCACTGGTTCTTCCTCAAAGCACTTTATTTTCACCACCTGTGATAGTAGTAAGATTGTCAGTGGTGAATCACACCAGCCCTCGGCAGCTCCTTCTCAGTTCAAATACAAAACCAAAGAGAACAGCACGAACAGTGGCGCGAAAGATTAGCATCCAACAGCTAGCAACTACAGTGGTAAATGCTATATCGTATAGTAGAAAAATAACAAACCCATTAAGTGCAATTCTCAATACAAACATTCAAAATACATTAAAAAATACATTTAAAAAATGCAATGCGCAATATCGTACCTGTGATAGTAGTAAGATTGTCAGTGGTGAATAACCAGGCTATCACATCAGCCCTCCGCAGCGCCTATTAGACACCAACATTGAAATTTAGCACCGTACATAGACCGTTATCCCAGTAAACATGCGGTGGTTGGGCCAACGTTGGCTCATGGTCATTATGGTTGGCGGCAGTCACTGTCTGCTGCCAACGTTGGCATACTGTTAAGATGCCAACTTTAGCCCAACGGTCACAAAATCATCATGAGCCAACATTGGTACAACGTTGGACTACCATTCTACCCCAATCATTGCATAACAGTCATGAACCAAGGTTGGCACTCCGTTGGCGTTGTGACTTTTGCTCAACCATCGCATTTTCACAATTAATGTTGTAAGGCACACCTTGAAAGCCTGGGAATGCTTGTCATTATTACCCTCTGCTCTAAAAGCAGAGTGTTTCCATTCTCTCAAGGCTTCTACTTAGGTCTTTACTCATTTAATTAATCTTACCTTTACTAGGGACAGTGGTGGGACACTTGCATGAATATATAAATGTAACAATATACTTGTATAGATTAGTGCTAATTGCCTGTGATATGAATTGATGGTTATATGAAATTGTACAGTATGAGCTGTGTGCAAACAGTAAAAATTATGTTTGAGTATTAATGACTTGTAAGAATGGAACTTTCTAGAATTCTGAGAGAAGAAGGCTTGGACAGGCTTGGATGGGATACTGTTTTTTATATGTAGACATTGCATTCCTTCTGGGATGCCAGCAAATATAGCATGCAAAATTAAAACACAAGTTTTCATTACATACAGACTTTTTCAGAGACAGATGCCTCCTAATTAAGGTATATTATTGCAAGCACTCAATTATAGAGAATACATCAGAAACACATTCATTTCATGTGTTAGATCCTCAACAGATTCTCTGTAATCAAACATATAGGCCAGTCTCAAATAATTAATCCAGTTCCCCCACCACATGTACTCACATAAATCCTCAGCAACTCAACCTGTAACATGCACATACAGAAGTCCCAGGCAGCAACACAGGAAAATCCAGGAGAAATGTGTATGAGCTGTCCTATAGATAAGAAAAATGGATAACTTGGTGCCAGTCACACAGTGCCACCTTACTGGGTTTCCTTGGAGCTCAAAGGGGAGGGGATAGAGGCACTTAATGGAAGCGCTGTCAAACAGCTCAGCCAGTACTCTGTTTCATACCTCAAAGAAACCACAGGTAAAACAGTCCTCTTCTCACCAAGAAGTAATACACAACGGCGGAATGCGGCCATTGCAATGTTCAACTGACTCAACTGGGACTACAGCTACAGTTATAATGTAGATGCTATGTCCTTTCATAATTTGTGCTATGACTGTGGATTGGGTGAAATTGAAAACTGATGTAAATAAAAATGACTGTGAAACTGATGCAGGTGTGAACATTATCAAATACAAAAAGATAAGAAAAAAATACTTTCACTGTTTCAGAGTTAAGTCAGTCAGACAGTACAAAAACACTCCTCACTACACATAAATTTTAGAGGTGTAGGGTCATCAAAACAACTCCAGCTTGCATTATGCTCAGATACACTTGTTTTCCTAGGTACCTTCTTAGCGTGTCTTGTGTTGTATGCAATGTATGGCCTTTTAACATTCATACAAACTCAGCATGTAAGCTCATCTGTTACCTTGTATTGCTGCATTGTGCAGTGTGAACAGCTGGATACTGTATGTCTGAACTCATGTAACAGTTTGTCTTGTTCTCTGCCTTTCTGTATATATTCAGCATCCTAGTTCTGACCCTGGGTTACAAAAATGGCTGCATGGAATGGATGCTCATTTACCGCTATCAGACAAAAGGAAGTGGTTTAGCAAAAAAATAAAAATAAATAAATACTTGAGCTGAAAAGCCCTCTGATGTCTATAAATGATACATGGAAATGGCTCAATATAATTGTTTGCCCAGTTCTGAAAGAATAGTTATTCAGTACTGGACAGATAGGGAAATTTGTTTTTCCAAATCTATCTAAAGGGTGAGTGCCTATTCCTCAGCCCAAACCTAGACAAAAAGAGAAACTGCTTTAAATATGGTGTGCCCAAACCAGCACTATAAATTACATGGTCAGTAAACCATAAAGGCATTCTGAAATAGTTAAATTGAATGGAAATAATGACAATATCATCTTACTATTACTACTACTAACAATAATGTCCATGTAGTTCTTGGTACATTTGTGCATTCTACTGCAGTGCAGCTGTTTGTTGTGGTAGAGGAAAATGTGCCCTTTCTGTTATTTTCACAGTTCACAACTGGTGCCTTCCATATAACTTTGACAGAGAGGTGTTACCAACATCTGCTGATATACTTTGTACCAAAAGTTCACGGATCAAGTTCTCTGATCTATATGCCTGAAGCTGGCTCTATTCTCCCAGATAACCTCTGGGCTTGACTGACCTTTCTGTTTTTTTTCTTACAAGCCACAGCTATCCGTCAGCTCCAGGGAACAGCCAGCCTGTGGCCAAAGACATGTACCGCACTACTGCTGATGACTACGTTTTCAAGTTTCATGTCTGACTTACCATTCACTCACACAGTCTTGCGCACCGATGTCTCTGGTGAAGGTCACATGCTATTTGCTGCTTACATCCAAATGTAAACATGCCCATATTTTCCATCAGCTACTGCATGCAGGACTCATGGCTCTCACTATGAGACTAACATAATCTTAGACTGTTCACCAACATCATATGTTCAGAGAGACATTTCCATCACAATTAGGAAAGGCTACAACTACAGGGCTGCAGTGTAGCATAGTAGTTAAGGTTAGTTAGTTCACTTGAATTAGTGGCAATTAGTGTGTACTAGCTTTGTCACAGTAAAACCTCAATGGGTCCTGATGCAGACATGATGCTTTTGGCTTATACTGAAAAGAAAAAAGTCCACTTTTTGGGGGATAGAGTCTTCAGGATGAGAAAAGACACATCAGAAGCAGGACCTCAGATAAACAGCTACCTAAGATACGTTTGGATGCATTTCAGATTTTTAAAATTTATTATGGAATTCATTTAAATAAGTTGTTGAAAAGCTCTTTCCACAAATGATTAACTTCATGTTCTATCATCAGTGACAAAACTCCAACCAAACAAGTGAACAAACAAGCAAAAAAAAAAAAAAACATGATAGCTGTCTCAGGCAACTATAGGGTGACCATACATCCTCTTTTTTCCCGGGAATGTCCTCGTTTAGAGACGCATGTTTTAGGTCATGTCAGGGAAAAAGAGGACATATGTATATACATATATCACCCTAAGCAACTATTAAAAACAAATTGTTAGCCTGTTCTTTGCATTTTACAATGGGAGATTAAGGGAGTTTTACAGCTGAATTTATTGTATATCAAAAAGACACAAAAAACAGTTGCATACATTACAGGTTAGGTTGAAGCAGTGGGCCAAATATGTTATGTCTAGTTTAAAATCTGTATATGTAGCTGTGTGTTACTGTGTGTTCTTGAGAAGGAAAGATAATCCTAGAGTGAATCATCAGAAAAGTGGTGAAGCAGCTTTTTGTTTTTATGCGTCTAGGATTTGGAACTCATTTCCTCCTATTTGTCAGATATTCTTTATTACTAGTTTAAAAAAACAAGACTTACTTTTACAATTCAGCTTTTGATTAGCCACGCAGTCCTTGTTTTGTTCACACGTTCTTCCTTTTATCAAAATTTTCTTACTTGTATTTTTATTTTATTGAATTTTTTTTATGTTAAATAAATGTTATTGTATTTTATCCATATTTTATATTTATAGTTATTTGTAAAGCAATTTGGGCTGCATGTTAATGTATTAAAGGTGCAATAGAAATAAATAGAAATAGA
The DNA here is from genome assembly GCF_013368585.1 of Megalops cyprinoides. Taxonomy (NCBI): domain Eukaryota; kingdom Metazoa; phylum Chordata; class Actinopteri; order Elopiformes; family Megalopidae; genus Megalops; species Megalops cyprinoides. Next base: position 20,932,498 of record NC_050590.1, on the reverse strand, counting down.
AATAAAGTTTATTATTATTATTTTTATTATTACTACTACTACTCAGTATTTGTATATCTTCATTGGTTGTTGTAGGATTAACATTGGTGCTGAATACTGATTTTTCAGATAATCTGCAGTGCAATGAAAAAAGTAATTTTTTTAAAGTTTTGAACACTTAAATGAGCTGCTAAACTGCATTTGCATAAATTCTTTACAGCTTAACCATTTACCAGCTGTGAAATTTAGGGCTAGGGACATATGTTTAATAAGTACTGAGAGAAATCTGTTTAATGTGATTTTTGTGATCTGTTTAATTTTGTTTTTATTATTAACAGTAGGGTACCTCAAACATTTTTATGGATTGTAGACCTTTCGCTGGAGATAAAACCGACAAGTTTAAGCCTGGACTTTTAGACTTCTAGTCCCTGGGCATGAAACAGTACTACCAAACCATGACCGTGTCATGATTCTTTCAAACTTCCATTCCCACAGCCGAAAAACATTTCTAACAAATCTTGACTGTGTCCTAACACTTTTGATCTTCAGGTTCCTCTGCATTAAAAGTTAAAAGTACTAGTGAACATTGACTGTGTAGTGTGTCAAGACACGTTTTGCATTTCAGTCCCAATTCAGTGTAAATGAAACAGCAGACTAACCAGAAGATTGTCCTTGGCCGTTTCATGGCACTGCATGCACAAAAATAGACAAGTTTTGCTCAAGCTTAAGCATGTCAACGTTGGGTGTCAGTACAGTGTCAATAAAATGCTCCAGAGTGGGTTTAAGAATGTATGTGAGTGCAATAACACAACACTGAGCTTTTTAGATTTGGAGCATAACGTGATTGTGTGTTGTGAGCATGCAGAAAAACATACAAACCAAAAAAGTGGCACCATACAGACCACCCAATCTAAGGTAGCAAAGGTTGAATCTGCTGACTCTGGGGATCTGGGCTCCACAGCCACCGGAGCCACAGTGATGGTTTGTTCAGTTAAGTTTATTTTTTAACATAAGGATGGCATGAAGATGGCCAATGCTTAGCCTTGGGGAACCATCAGCAAATATGGGACTCCAAAAACACAGTTTTGCAAATCCCAGGAGAACAGCAAATCAAAACAACCTAGCGCTAACAAATGGTGTCTATTGGCATCCCAGCACAAATGTGACAAAATGGCCAAAATTGTTCCAAGTCTCAACCAAACGCTGTCAACTGGTATTCCCATGCAGACTGCATCGAAAACAGTAGAAACCAATTTCTCCATCCTGTTCAAAATGGGCATCTAGAGTGTTTCATACGTCAAGGTTCCCCTTTGTGGACCCCTTAACCACCCCTCTTTCAATTACATATAGCGGGATATCTACTTTGACCTCAAATACGACTTCCTGTAACCACATACTTCAGGACAGAGAAATGAAATTATAAATTCATTTGTAGAAGACATGTTTCATAGCTCAAAGTTCTCCTGTCTGGCCTTTACAGCAGGAAGGGGGTTAATATGTAGCAGAGAGCAAACTCTTTGTATTTCATATTTTCATACAAGGCTCTCTCATTGGTTATGTGTTTACCTTAATAATGATCCCCTGTGACCACATACTTCATGATAAGGAGATGAAATTATTGATTCATTTGGAGGACACATAGAGTAGGTTGACCTGTCTAGACTGTAAAGTAGGGAAGGAGTTCAAACGGCATGTCCCATATCTCAAGAGTTCATCTATGTAAGACGTTAACATACCAATCTTACACCTCTCTTCAAGTGAAAATGGCATGATGTCTAGCTTGACCTCACACATGAACTCATGTGAGCACATACTTCAGGATAGAGAGGTGAAATTATACATTCATTTAGAGGGCAGGTGGCATGTTTCACATCTCCAACTACACCTGTGTGGACTTAACAGTAGGAAAGGGGCTAATCTATAAAACCAATGTCTTTTTCCAACTCAAAATCCAGTTCAGTCTATGGTTTGACCTCCAAAGTGCTCTCATTTGACAGCATATTTCATGGTAGGAAAGTTCACCTGTCTGGACTTTACAGTGTGAAGAGGGTTAACATGTACCACAGAGCAGACTCTTATAAACAGTAAGAACAGTTCAAAATTGTCATATGTAATTTTTTTTTCATATTATCATGTAGGAATCGCTGAATGGTTACATTTTCAACTCAAAAATCACCACATGTGACCATAGACTTCATTATAGAGGCATATTTGGAGGACACCTGAAATGTTTCATAATGTTCAGACAGAGTGTGGTTCATCAAATCATAATTATAGATATATTTGAAGGGCACTTGGAGGATGTCTTGGGTCAGAGTTCACCTGTGTAAACCATGTGGTAGGGAGAGGGTTACCTTGCATAATTGACCTCATATTCAAAATAAACAAAGCCCATAGGTGTGTGGTCTGATTTAAAAAAAATGGCCTACTCTTACTCTTCGCACTAAAAATGCCCATAGGCATGTGATTTGGCCTAAAAAAACTGCCATCCCATGACTACCTACATAATGACGGAGGAGCAGAATTGTTTGAAGAAAGAATGAAGGACCTCTGAGGTCAAAATTCATATATGTGGACTGTACATTAGAAACGGGGCAAACTTAATTTGCCTGCTTCTCCATATAAAAAGATATATATACCATATGGATATATACCATAACCATAAACGTAATTAGAGGAATGGAATTCTAGATGTTTTTGTAGATGACATGGAGTATTTCATAAATTAAAGTTTGCCTGTATGGACTGTATGTTACATAGAAGATGAACTTTACAGGGTGAAGTTTATGCACCTCCATTACCCAGCTAGGCATCAGAGACTGGGTACCTTCAGAAGGGTGCAGGCCCCAAAGGGCCAGATGCCTATGTCTGAGAGTAAATAATTAATAGCAAGACTTTTCCTTTCATGAAACCCACATGTTCCAAGTAGCAGAGGTAGCTTCTGGCCTGATCGAGATTGAATTTCCTGTGCTCACATAGCTCCAGGGCAGTGCCACCCTGTGAAGGAGAGCCTTGACCACCTCTCCTTAGAGCCTAATTGTCAATTGTGTATTAATTATTTGCTAATTGTATGCACATGTTGGCAATTTGTAAGGCAACCAGCTTATTGGCTAATGAGTCACACCTGAGTAATTGAAGGTATAATAAAAACAGGTGTGGCTACAGAGCAGGGAAGGCTCATTGTGTCCCTGCTATTGGCACATATAGGCTGGTTTACTTTGTTTTGTTTGTTGTATTTTAAAATAAATTATTGTTTGTTTTAACCTTTTGTTCTTTTTGGGCTCATTTATGGGGGAAGTGTCGGCCAGCTTCACTACACACCTCTAAAGGCAGGCAGGTGCAGGTTTTTAACATGTAAGAATTTATTTGATCAAGTAGAATCTGAGGTAATTGTACATAAAATAGTATACATGAAATCTAAAATGGTATATCTACACAACACTATGCATATGAAATATATAATTCATATGTGTACAGCAGACATAAAATCTGTAATTCTTCAAAATGATCAAAAACAAAGTGATCACACAACAAAATGATGATACAACATTTAATTCATAATGTATTTTGGCAGGTAGTCAGGGAAAAATATAAATCTAATTTATAAACATTGCAAAACTAAAATACATACAAGCATGGTTGCAATGCATAAATATCAGTTCCCCTAATACTGAAAACTGTTTATCACCAGCAAGTTAATCAGATTCCACCGTTTTCGTTTCACTGAAAAATAGAGAAGAAACATAGACAAAAGTCAGCTTCAGACAACTGAGTATTTCACATAATTGTTGTAAAGTGCTGCTTACCCTTGAAATTGTCAATGGCCATTTCCATGACTTTACACTTCTTGAGGAGGACGACATCAGAGGCCAGCGCACTGTTGATCTGTGAAAGCAGCACTTGGGCTAATGCAGATTCATAAGTGCCAAGAGTCTTTACAACATAAAACAAGGCTGTGGTAAAATCCTACCTGTCCTGTAATGATGACATCTTGCCAGAAGCCATGTAATGCTTTGTTTATCCATGCTTTTTAGGTCATCCCCACACTTCCTCTTGGAATCTTCTACAGACTTGTCCCTGAAAGTAGCCCATAGCTGCAGTTATATTCAACTCTTACTCTTTCTCCTTCATGCAATAATAAATATTAAGTCCTCAATTTATACTCTAATTAAAGGATCATTATCTTCGCTAAACTAACCATGAGTGCATTTCAACACATTTTAGAGAATATTTTGTTACTTAGCTAGCGTGATAAATTCACAATTTATATAAGTAACAACACAGTAAAAAGTAATATGAAAAGCTGCATAATAAATTTCTATATATCTGTATTTCTATATATCCATATTTATTTCTGTAAATATTAACAATCATTGTCATTTTGAAAACCTATGATTGATATATGACTTTTCATGTGCAAAGTGGAATAGGCCAATTAAAACGGATGGTCACTATTTGTTTGAACTATGATTTGATCATGATTCACACCTGCAGTTCCAAAGCATTAGCAACGGTTAGCCATTAAGAAATTTTGCATACAACATAGCGCACTTGCCTGAACACACAACACAGTCTTGGCATATTGCCTGGTTTACATTGTCTAGATGCTAAATAGAAAGAGGAACATGTGTAAATGTGGTCCATCTTCGTAAGTTAATACATTAAGAAAAAGTATGAATTCACAAAGATGGACCACATTTACACATGGTCCTCTATCTTTTTTGAAATAAATTTCAACATTGATTGTGTTTACAGTTTGAACTTTTGTGAAATAATATAACGGTATGGGAAAGTTTATGTATAATGGTTGGCTGAATTGCATAAATTCTGTTTCACTACACAGCAAACATGGCTTTAAGAAGATGTGTCGACATAGGAGGCACAGAGGAAAACCATGCACCTCTATAAAGTCTATAAAGTCAGGGTCTGTATTTATGAGTTTAAGGTCGAGCTTGTTCTCTTAGACGGTATACAAATATGGTACAGTATACCACCAAACATGCACTTAGGTAGACAAGACAATGTTCATTCTGATCTGTGATGTTTCCCAATAGCAATGGAGCTGTTGCCTTACAAAGATTCTTACTATGGATCTTTGCTGTCTATCGTTTCACCGTTATGCCTATTTCCAGAGGTTTGTATGTAATTGAACTCATAAAACTGACTTACTGCAACATTATCCAAAAGCAGTGCCTTATTAGTTCATAATTTTGCATGTGTCAATTCTGTGTTATTCTTGATCCATTAAGAATAGCAAGATGAATCGCAACCTCTTGTATACAAATGTAGCTTTGCAAAAAAGGAGACAATATCCGGTATTGATAAGGTTCAACTTTTCAAATACATTCTCTATTTTGTCAAGTACTAAGCAATACACATTCAGTACTGTGTGAACCCTAGTTTCCTCCCCTGAAACAGGTATGCACAAGAAAGTGAGTGTTTGGGATGCTGGGAGTGTGCCAAAGAGGATGTAAGTCTATTTTGGGGCCTGTTCAACAGAGGTCAAGATGTAATCTACTTCTGATAAGTGTAAAACATGTGCGTCCTGGAAGCTGCATAGCAAGTGATGAATTGCATGCAGTCCCCTCTCAGGGGTTTACACATTTCACTGTGAATGACAGTAGGTGGCTTGTCAATCCCATTACAGGAGCACATACACAAAACTTGTACGGTCAAAGTATAAGCATCTGGTGACTCTGTGGAAGTAGGACAGAGAGCCTTTTAAAAGAGCACCCCTCTCTCATTGAATGGACTGACTGGCTGGGCAAATGGCAGAGAGATGGTCCTCTTGGCTGTATAATGAAGAGATACGGTGACATTTTCCTATGTAAAATATATAACCTATATAGGTATAACTTTTAGACATTCCATATTGTTGGAATTGATGTAGAAAAATGACCAGAGTTGGAGAGCATATTCACTGCATTCACAGAATCTTACGTTTTGACTAGTTTAGCTTCTGTGTTTAAAAGAATGTAATTGAAATTTTATGTTTGTTGTTGTGAAATCCAATAAACTGTTTTCAGATATGAAAACGGCTTATGACATTATTTTACAACAAAGTGATCATCCAACATAAATATATTGGTTACTTACAGTCATAAAGTACCTAAATGTTTTAAAGGACTGTTGTTGATGTTGTCTGTTTCATAACAAATATTTACAAGGAATGAATACTGTGCACTTGATGCCAAATGTTCAAAAACTAGGTTGATGCTTTACCCCATTATAATATTAAAAACTGTCACAGCACATTAGACATTAGTAGAGGTGTGAATAGATGCCACTTTATTATAGGTGCACAAACGGCAATGAAGTACCATGATTGAATGCTTAACAAACTATAATAATGCCTGAGTTTATTCATTGAGAGGTGACATATTGATCAGAACTGGTGTGATGTCTCTGACACACAGTGGTGAGAGTTACAGGCAGTTGAAAACCATTCTTTCCATTGTGAAAGAAATGTGCAAATTCCATCTCAGAGCACCTTGATTGGCATGCCACAGTCAAGTCATTTCATGTAGGTAGTTCTCCCTCACAATTTAGAGTTCCCTATAAAGACTCCGGACACAAAGTTTCAGGCTATAAAATTAATCGGTTCAGGAGGAGTTGATTTTTGTGGTCTTGTGGCATTGTGTAAAAAACTCAAACAACCTTTGGTGCTTATATCATTATGATGGGGCTCTTACAGCTTTGCTGGATGTAGCCCTAAAAGAATACAGATCTGGACGATTACAATATGGGTCTTACAGCTTCACTGCATGGATCCCTAATTCATAGTTAAAAGAACAATACTTAAAAAAAAAAAAACAATGAAAAGGTTGATTTACGAAATGTCCACAAGGGGGCAGTCCTGCATCAGGAGCCCTTTAGTATGACTGCTCACAGCCTGAATACTGTCAGCAGGAAGCCAAAAAGACACGTACAGTAGGTACAAATACATTTCAGATATTAACAGAGCCATAAATTTTGGTTCACTATTTCAACACTATACCAATTATGTGGCCAAAAATAAAAGTAAATCCTAGCCAGCTTTGGAGCTGTGAATGACAGCAATGGTCTTTAAAAACCATTGCAGCAGAGTACAAAAAGTGTTCCAATATCATAGAAATATATACAATGGTCTATCTCCATGCCCCAAGACACCATAAATGGATAGTGCCCATCAGTATGTACTGATGTGTGTTTGTGGATTTACATTGGCAGATGAACACAGACACTTGATGGTTTAAATGGGGATTTAAAGCATTTTTGCATGAAAAGTTGATTCCCTGATAGAAATGTGATATTCTGCCATATAACAGTTCAAAAATCTGGGTGTAATCCCTCATTTGAAGTGCATTCCAACCTGCACAGACCATGCGCAGCCCTATTTCCTCTTCCAGTGCAGCTGTGTCATGCAATAAATTGTTTTATTGCCATCGACAAAGTAGAAACTCTGTTCTGCAAATTCACTACTATCTGGTCATGACTTCACTGTCTAGTCACACATCCCAGTCACATCCTCTGTCCTGGCTCTTCTGTGGTGGAATTAGCTTTCTGCTGTTGGTCAGGATGGTGGAATCACTGGCCATCTTCCATTGCAGACTGAAAAACCACCTTTTCAGGCTGCATTTTTGCTTCCCTGCTCAATCCCTGCTTGTATTATCTTATTTCTAGCTCTTACATTTTTAGTTTTGCTCTATTCAGTCTCGCTACCTTCTACCAAATGAAAGAAATGCACACCTACAGGTTACCATCTACTAAAAAAGAAAAGAGAAAAAAATGGTTAAAAGAATGCCTTATTGCAATAAAAAGAGACAGCCACTCATTCAGAAAGGACTGTGTGCCCACAGTGGTAATTTCACAACTGGTCATTATGAGCTAAAGTTATGAATATACAAAGAATACTGGTGATTCAGGCAACAATCACAGTAAACTAGCGCTGAAGAATGGATCATTACCATTAGTGTTCGATTTGTGTTGGAAACTGAGAGACCAAATTAAAGTCCAAGGAGCACAGCTAACCAGCATCATCAAGAAGTGGCACAGAAGTGCACAATGCAGCTAAAAAGATTTACTGAATTGATATGTAATGTCAAGATTATAGTAACACTGTTATTATTATCTTCCTGGCTGCTGTCAAGATAGATGGCATCATCATCAAGATTATCATTGATATTTTCAGACTAACACTGAATTTGTATGCCAGATTGGCTCAAAAGCATATGCCAGTGTCTGCTGTGCAATTCATTCTGCTGATCTGTTGATTTAATCTTCCTCAAATTCCTCAAATACCGTCCACGTTTTGACAGGATATAGTGAGGCCCACTGATGCATTTTTCTGCCACAAGTAATGAGTATATTTATAAGCCATATTCTATAAATAATGAGGATAGGTACATTTAATTTCATCCTGAACTGCCTCACTGATCCTTTTAATCTACAAAAGGAGTCTAGGATCATCACAGCCATCCTTACTCATTATTTTGTGTATGTCTTGTTTTATAGTGATGGAGTGTGTGTGCATGTGTGTGTGTGCGTGCATGTGTTTGTTTGTTTCTGTTTGTTACCAATGAGCATTTCTTGTCTGTAGGACCATTCATTTTCTATGAGACTGAGGGGCTTGGAGAGCCGTAACAGCTATTGTGTATGTCAATATAGTGTGTGCCATTCCGCCATCCAAGTGAGCAACAATTGTCCATCTTACCTTCCAGAGTTTTTTTGCAGTGCTGCAGGTGAAATGAGGTGCGCAGAGTTTGTCTTGATCTCTGACAGGCATGCTGAAATATGCCTTGTAGGCCTCACACATCTTAGCAGATGCTGCCATGGAGTACTTTTTCGCTCTTGTCTTGATAAACTGGCCGCAGACATAGCAAAATGCATCTGCTGGATGGTTGCAGCCTCTTGATTCCATCTCAGAAAAATGCAGATATGTATTCACTTAGACAGCTAACTAAAATGAACTGGTGGGCTTAAGGCCCCTGTATTTATACTACTATTTATATTACTGAAAAGTTCTAGAAAATTCTAGAAAGTTCTCGAACATTCTATATCAGCTACTCAGCACTGTATCTATCTGGAACGTTCTGGAAATGAGTAAATTTCAAAATATCACTGTCCTGGTCACAAAAGCAAAGTTTGAAGGGAATAATATCCATTTTCTACACCTTTTAGGCATAAGAAATTAGGAAATAACACTTACTACCCAGGAACAAAAATGATTTTCTTTTCATAGGCTGTACCCTAAAATTTAGCAATGACCCATAATATTCCTAGTGTAAGGAAAATGCAAAACCTGCTTCAGTGTTCTTGGATGGTCACCTAATACAATCAAAACTAACTCAATTATCAAGGGGGGTTAGAGACAAAGGGAGTTGATTGGCATGCCTTGATGTTGACAATGACCATTTAGTTGCCTTCCACACCACACCCTTGTTTCTGTATGAGGTGCAATACCCCTGTCCCTTCCCATGAGTAGGATGAAGGAGGAGATTCTGTGGAGCCTCAAAAATGTTACATATGTAAATGTACATTTGTTTCTCTGCCATCCAATCAGGGACAGGAACCTGTATTTTATTTCAGGATTTTATTTCAGCTTTTGGGTATAAAAGCTTGTACCCATATGACATCATTTTGTAATTGATCCGCCTGGCTTTGGTGTGTTTCATACTGTAATTAAATACTAGTTTTTGCTTTGTTATTAAATTGTTATTAACCTAAACTTTGGAACTACAAGTGTTACTTCACAAGAAGGAAAAATGCCTACACTGGCCATTACAATTACAAGTTTTCCTTCTCTTGAAAATGCAGTGAACAAGTGATGTTTGGAGTCACTGCAAAAATGTTCTGTAAAAAACAAAATGGTTGCTTTCATAAGTCTGCACATTTTGAGATAATGAACTGGATTGAATCAGTTTAGACAATATCAAAAAAAGAGTTGCATTCTTCAGCGCAGGTTGGATGGATGGGGAGGGCTGCAGTCAGCAAGTTCTGTGACCCGCTGAGCCCACAGTCAGTGAGAGGTGTGACAGAGAGAAAAGACAGCCATTAAAACACTGATGGCTACAGAAGAGTGATGGAGAGAAACACAGAGCAGTCCCCAGGGGAAACACATACTGCCTGACTGTTCCTCCCTCCTCTCTCAAAATGTCCTCTTCTAAATTCATACCTTATATCAAAATCAAATAAATAAATAATGGTAAATTTATATTTCCCAGGAATTTAACATAATTTGAAACAGGAAATAGAAAGAAATATTATTAAACTGCCAGGCTCTTTTGCTATACACACACATACACACATACAAACTGATGGTGACAGGCTGCTTCTTTGCTTCAGCCTTGGCCAACACATTTCTTAGTTTTCTTATTACATCAGCAGTATACAGATAAAAATTAAAGGAACTCTTTTCAATAACAAAACCATGAAATGTGTTGTCAGACTAGGCTGTGGTTTTTATCTCTGGGTTCTGATGTCTCAGGTTCAGTTTGTGTTTGTGGTCTTCTTATTAATGACCAATTCACAATAACATATCCCCACAATTGGCCTAGTGTTTATGATAAAATCCTGACATTAGTCAAGGACAAGTTACAGTTGCAATTCATTGAGCTCAATACAAATAACCTCATTTTCTCCCTTGTCTCATATTATAACTTCTTTTTGATTCTGTCAGTGGATATTGAGAAAATGAGATTAGGGAATGAGACTAGGGAATAGTTCACTGATTTAAGGAAAAAATAGCATTGGCATAGATTAGACTGTGTACAGATATATTAAATCATCAAAGTTTCCCACAGTAACATTACATCTACAAAATATATGTAATTGTTTCATTTATGTTATTTATTTATTTATTGTTGTTTCGTAGGGCAATGATTGTCACACTATAGTTTAACCAGCTTTGCGTTCAAACTGATGAAATATGTAATATAAAATACATGCTAATTTAAACCAAAATTAGACCAGAATCAGACTTGTTACTTGTTAACCCAGAACATGTGCTACAGCATTTTGGTTTCATTCACTGTTAACACAAGTAACACCAGGACAGTTGAAAGCTGAAAGCTTAATGTTTTTTAAGTTGAGCAGATTCACCTCCATTACAGCTTAACATAGCTTTCTATCAATTGTTTTCAAAAAAAAAAAAAAAAAAAAACAGTACATGAAATTATTTTAAATTATCTTAACTGTCCTTATATCTGACAGCTACTTGTAATGTGTTCCACATGTGAATTCAGTGGCTGAGTCCCAACTGAAGTGAATAAAAATGTTTGTGTGACAAAGACCTCCCTTTGCCTGATCCTTATTTAAGAGCATAATTGTCAATGGAGGAGAAGGGATTCCAAACAAGCCCATTTGAAACAAACTCCAGTGCCATCTTTCCAATGTTTTTACTTTACATAAGAACAGTGTTTCAGCCATAAACACTGTTCAAATAAGGTAAGTGAATCAGTTGAGTCAGTTTTCAGGAAGTTGGTGAAAATAAATACTTTTATACTTAAAATATTTTAACACTTTAATGTAACAATACTTAAGAATACATTAACAAATCATCTTTTGATTACAGAATATAGAGAAAAGGCTCAGTAATGATGCAGTTCCTTTCATAAAAACCCTTATATAGATATGTAAATAATGATACTGAAAAAAAAAATGTTTTGAAAATTAAATGCTGAAATGTGAGTTTTTTATGTTAAATATGTTGAATAATTGAGTTTTGAAACATGCAGCATTTTATATGACATTGTTGGATGTACTGAAGGTCACAGTATAACCAAGTCAACTGGGCAACCCTGTGGTTTGAAATGAAATTACACATATTGAACAAATTGGAAAGGTGAGTGAAATACAAATAATTATGTACAAAATAAACTAGAGAAAATAAATTTATTGCTGGAACTGAACAGGTTAGTATACCAGTTGAACTTGCAACGGTTGAGCAGGAGGGGCCCAGATACAGAGACCATACAAAACACAGAAGGGTTGTAAAAGACAAAGAGTCTTTTTCTAGAAACAACCAAACTTGGGCACAGGAAAGCACACAACGCAGGGTAGCTCAAGACAGAGAAAGGAACCAAGCCACAGGCAGGGTTTCAGCAGAGCACCAAACACATACAGACAAATTACACACAGGTGAAAACAATTTAACTAGACTAGGCACAAACAGTTCAGGCAAAAACACCTGATGGTTGTTATAGGAAGCAGTCTCTGAAACCTTGACCGAACTGAACTAAATGATTTGGTTGAGTCCTGAGAACTAAACAGATTCTTACTTACTATTAGTAGGATTTACCTTTAAGGCACACCAGAAAAGTTGATTTGGGTGCTCTTGCCCCCCAACAGGTTGTCACTGGGAGCATAAAATGAAAGCAATGAAACGCAGCCTTCTCATGTAGCCTCAACAGAGCTTAAGACAGAAACAGTAGCTAGCTACCAAGTTGGACTACTTGTCAAGCAAGTGATGTAGTAATTGTCCTCTGATTTATGATCACTATAAATGAATGCTGTATACTACAACTCAAGACATTTCAAGATGGCAACAATAGATTTCTCTGCTATCTTGCTGAAAGTGGCAATGTATAAGTCTAACAGCAAAAGTAAAAAAAAAAAAATGTCACCTTTGGCCAAAACAGGGAAACATACTCCAGAATGTGCAGTCAATGAGCAAAAGTTGCAAATGTCATCAGGAAAAAAAGCACTTAATCACTCTGCATGTATGAAGACAATTAAAATTTAACCCCAAAATGAACATGCACATACAATAATTATTCTGACACCTTGTAATGAAAAATATTATCTATCTATGGTAGTACTGGCTGATATCTGTTACATTACCTTGTAATTTTAAATGTACTGATTAAATTGCTTAGAGTACCCAACAACCATTTGGCTCCATTAACAAAAAAAAACACAAGAAATATGAAACAGACTTATTTGAGAAAGAGGAGCCAGCTGTTTTCTGAGAGTTTGATGAAGGCACAGATAAGGCAGTGGATTAACATATTTCAGAAAATTAATGGCTTTGTAGAGGGAGTTAGTGTTCAATTCCCTGAACAAAACCCCCACACAGCTACTTCAAAAAGAGACTTACTTATGTATTTGTTAGGAAACATGGATATCCATGACCCTGCTTTAAACACATGGCTCATCATTTTGTCTTTAGCTTTCTCTAGGCCTGGGCTGTTGAGCAGACAAAAGCATCTCTTCCTCAGTAATACGCCAATACTTCTCTGTACAGAGGTACTGTCATTAGGAATAACCTACTTTCAATTTACCCAGGGTAAAGGGTAAATTTTCAGCTGCCATTTTCTTAGACAAAACAGGACAAGTTTATTAAATCAACCTATTAGTTCCAGGTAAATTCAGCTAAATTCAGCTAAATTCAGTTTGTAAATCTATTTTGAAAGCATATGAAAATTGTGTCGCTGAAAGGTCAGACACAACAAACCGGTAGACTACCATCTGCTCATTTTCTGAAGCTTGTTCAGTCAAATTACAGCTGTTACCTGAACACGCTTTGTTTTTTCTTGAATTAGTTCATATATTGTTTTTCCAGTGAGAAAGAAAAGGCTTTCACATGTAATACTTTCTGTAGCATTCAAGCTTTTTCTTTTTCAGCATAATAATCTATATATGATTATGTACCTTGGTAAGGATGTTGTTTTTTATAGATATGAATATGTCTAATAAATGCTGTTAAGGATATGAACACTTTCTTTAGGTGTGTGTCTCATAAACCCTAATGGATGTGCTGAGAAAAATGAAAGATATTACAGGGATGCAACACCAGGCAATAAATAAAATCAAAATTGCAATGCAATTTGCTGAGAGGTCTAATGGACCGTGAGTGCTCCTGCATTCTAATTCAAGGGAAAGTTACACAACAGAGGACACAAAAGAGGAGTGGGCTATATTATATGGAGGAGGGCCTGTAGATACAGAAGAGACTGTGCTCTGAACAGATCCATATCCTTTGCTGCTGTGACCAATGCAAAATCTACTACCTGCAAAAAAATACAAAAATACACAAAAACAACAAACACTGTACAGGTAAACCCCCGATGTGGCTTCAACATACAGTTGTATAGTTTTCATGCAGTGCTGTTAGCGGAAAAAGAACACCATTTCAAAAATAATGGTACAAAGATAGACGATGAAGATAGATGTACTGTATATGCTTATACTGTATATGTGCTCCCTAAAGTCATCATTTGGGCATAGACCATAAGACAAAAGTTTTAAAATCTACGTGTGGCCAATTGCAAAGGGATTACCCGAATTCACAGTGATGGATAGGTGATGGGGAAGACAAAAGTGGAGGCAGGTACTGCGTGAGAATTATGGTGAGTACATTAATTATTGCTGATCAGTAGTCACTTCTTGAAGAGGGAACACACCTCTCATATGTTTCCATAATCCAAGAATGTACATGTAACAGTGGATATTATACTGGGAACACAGTCCAGCTCACAACGGTAGAGAGAACAGTGCTCTGTGATGACAAACTGCTCCATGTTTTCCTACAGCAGCAGTACTAGTCATTCTCTTGTGTTATAATATCTTCACTGTTTATTTTAAAATTATTTTCATGAAGCATTATTTCAAATTTTCGTCATCTTAAATATCTACAGTCCATAACACACAAGTCATATTTATACAGGACTATTGTTCCCTACTCTCCACTTACTTCTGAACAGACATGGCCAGCTGTTAGAGTTTGATAGTTATACTGTGGCAATGTTCTTTCATGCATCAATTTAATGACATGGTAATCAGAAACAGAGACATTCTGGATTACAAATGCCAAAGCATCTGGAAAACCTCCTTTCATAGAATTTTATGCATCACTTAACAATGTTACCTGCATTTTCAGTCAGGTTTAGCATCATGGAAAAACTTTTGCACATATACCATCATATCTCTTTGAATGGTTTATTAAAGTGTCGTGATAACCAAGATTTTCATTTTGATCCACCTGGTTTTGTCATCATCCACTTGGAAAGATGATAATCATCTTGAAATAGCTTACATTTCATTACCAACCTTCATACAGACCAGTTGGTGTATTCATACATATTCTGAGCAATGAAAGTAACACTTAAGTGAAAGAGAATTCTAAGGATTATATGCAGTTTTTCTTCAAGCAATTCCATTTGTAACAGATTTAGAGTGACGTTGCCTACATGCAATAAAAAGACATCACTTGCAAAATACAACAACCCTGAAAACAGTGGAAACAGTAAAGATGCAGCAGTGATGATTTGGGAGTTAGGGACAGATTCAATTTATTTTCTATAGAACAAATTGAGTAACAATTTCAATGAATTCCAAACTAATGATAATACTTGCTAAAATGCATCAGTCAGTGTTGTAAAGGATCACAAAAGCTGGAATGGATAGTGTAATACATTTTATGAATTGATCAACCATACAAGTAAACAAAATTTGTAACCTGTAAAGCTTTAGTATCATTGACCTTATTTTATCCAGTAATTTTATTTATTTTTTTAATCTAAATTTTCCTTCCACGTTTTAAGTATGACAGTTATAGCCTTTTGTGAAATGACATTTCCTGGTTGGAGTGAAACCATTATACCATATGTGTCCTAATCCTCACTAGTGGGCTGAATATAAGGGAAAACAGTTTCATAGCAACATGCATGTTAATTACATTCATGTGTTTAACTCCCAGTCCCCCACCCATCCTCATGTTTTCCTTTGCTCCACCAACTTTGTCTGGAGCTTTTTTTTTCATTGATTAGGTTTAGGTTTTGTTGCACCATCATAAAAACACAGTTATTAACTGATGAACTATATCTTGTTATTATTGGAGCCATGATACTGACATGGCTTTAGACCAACAAGCTCAAAATTTGGAAATGCAACTTAAAATGCTTGGTAGCCATAGACAGTATTATTTGATATAAACAATTAAATACTTTCTGCAAAATTCCTTGTAATCTAAATGCATTAAATGACTTCTTAAATGGTTTATTCAGATTATTACCT
This sequence comes from Megalops cyprinoides, assembly GCF_013368585.1. NCBI lineage: Eukaryota > Metazoa > Chordata > Actinopteri > Elopiformes > Megalopidae > Megalops > Megalops cyprinoides. The sequence goes on along the minus strand of NC_050590.1, from coordinate 20,916,526 downwards.
AAATAAACAACAAAATATTAAATAATAAGTATTTAAATAAAGGTTTAATTCTGTTTCATTTAACCTTTCACACAACGCTTTCAGTTTCCAAAACTAGCATTTTGTGATTAAAGCCTAGGAAATACCAAGAACTCGAGGTTAGAAGAGAGGAAACAATAGAGGGATGACGGTAAATGTTATTAAAGTGTGAAAAGCCCTGCCCTCTATCTCATCTTTTGAAGTAATGGCAGGTATTAGCTTCAATGGCCAGATCCATTGAAGCTAATATTACTTACCAAATAAAATGTGGTTTATGCAAAGGGAGCTGGGAAGTTAAGAATTATACAGCAAAATGATGATTTTTTTTGATAAGCTGTCAAAATTTTGGTCAGTAGTTTTTCCATATGGTGCAACCTCAGAATGTCTGGTTACTCCTCTGTTCTCATTCTCTGTCTGCTCCCCTATATAGCAGAATGGAGCTTCCCATAGTTGTCAGGACAGTGAAATTGCTGTCATTATTACATTGTAGATGCACCTCTTCAAACAGCATCTTAGCTCCCCCTGCCAAATCCTGATTAATCTTTCCCTTATTTGTGTAATCTTATTACTGTATAGGGTATTCCATATTTAACAGGAATTTATACAGTTATATATTGCACTTGTGAAGTTATTGCAATGTATGTGTTAATGATAATGGTATTAATCGCAGCAACTGTTGAACAGCAACTCGAACATGTTCGGATGTGGTCAGTTGTCTTCTGTATGTATTGATGTTCCTGCAGCTTTATTAAACGGTCTTTGTATTCTTACTTTGTAGGTTGCCCTAAGAACTAGGCCCCGTCTGGACACGGCCCAGGAGATGGGCCACAAGAGCAAGACAAAGAAGAATTAAACCCCGCGAAGGGGGGCCGTTGGCTCAGCACTACTATGATGGGCAACTATGACAAACTGCAGTAAATCCACATACAGTTCACAAGCATTTGCCAGTAGATGTCAGCTTGGCCAAAGCAGGCAATCAGCTTATTTTCTAGCTGTATGACTCCTAAAAGAAAATATAAAACTAAAATGGGATGCATATGTTAAAAGGAGGCAAAAACATGCTGACACACTGTAGGGGCATGTCAGGGGGAGAAGATACAATAAGTGAAGGTGGCATGACTATGAGTCAGAGAAAAAGGATACAATAAGCATAGACCGTAAACCAATAGGAGAAGTGAAGGGAGAGAAGAAACAATAAGCGTAGATTATGAACCAATAAGAGAAGTGAAGGCAGAAAAGATACAATAAGCGTAGACCACAAACCAATAGGAGAAGTTGGCATGACTATAGAACAGCAACATAGTGCACGAAGGTTCTGGGGTGACCAATGCTAAAGGCAGTGTTCCTTCTCCAAGGTCACCCACTGTCCTGTAATAGCCCCCAAGGTTACCCCCCTAGCGGTGTCTTACAATGGCCTTCATGCAATGTTTATGACCTAGGGTAACCCCCAGCATTATTTAGGCATAGAATCACATCATATTACTTTTCAGTAGTAGTGCTTAATGCAAACAATATTTTCCACTATACAAACTATAATAGAATACATATTATTTAAGGCTAACATATTAGATTGTCTGGTTTCCTTATACACTTCCAGACCTCCACATGTACAGTAAAGATAAAGTAAATAGCTAATGTAATATATCAATAACTTCAGTTAATATGTCAATAACTGTGGTTAAAATCAAAAGCTAACATCTGTTGGCAACGCTTATGATGTTTGATGGCAATAACTTTTTTCCACCATGTAACAAGCTTAATCGTACCACGTCAAGCTCCGCTTTTCTCTGGGGGGGGGGGGGGGGGGTGAAAGTGACAATACTCATAATTTACATATGGGGTATACACTTTATCAAAAATTTTCCACCACAGTAGTACAGATTGAAAGGATGAGGGCCGGAACTAGGAGCTGTAGAATACACTGTGAAGTAGAGGTGGTCCTGATGGAGAGGTCCTGAAATGGGAAGGACTGGAGGGGATGTAAATCATCTCAGTCTTAGACAGGTTGAGTTTTAGGTGGTGGTCCATCATCCAGTATTAAATTCCTATCAGGCTAGCTGAATTTCATTAGCATAGAAGTGGTATGAAAAACCATGGGTGAAGATAATAGAGCTGGGACATTGCATGTAAAGATAGAAGAGGAGGGGGTTGATTACAGAGCCTTCAGGGGTCTTGACAAGCCACTGTTCCAAGACACCCTGAAGGTTCATCTGGAGAGGTAGGATTAAGAAGAAAGAAGAGCTGTGTAAGAGATCCCCAATGAAGCCAGGATAGACAGAAAAAGGATGGAGTCCACTGTATCAAAGGCTGTGGAAATGTCCAATGTCTTCCAAGACTGAAGACCAGGAGGATGCTGTAGCTGATTGAAGAGCTTCAATGATGGACAAGAGGGCAGTCTCAGTGAACTGACCAGCCCTAAAGCCAGACTGGAAGGGGTAAAGAAGCTTGTTCTGTGAGAAGAAGGACAATCTGCACATTCTAGTATTTTAAACAGGAAGGGAATGAGACATGCAGTCAATAAGTCTGAACAGCAGATGGGTAGAGAGTCTGTGTCTTCAGCAGGGGTGTGACTTGAGCCTCCTTGATGGTTGCAGGCATACAGCCTGTGCATTGTAATAAAGATATCAAAAAGGAGATGAATGGTAGAAGGCTAGGCACAACAGTCTGAAAAAGACATTAGGGAATGGGATCCAGGGAGTAGGTAGTAGGTCAGTGTGATGTCAGGATCTGAAAGTAGAGAGAAATTAGAGAGAGAAGGGAAGGAGAGTGGGAGGGAAGAATAAGAGGAAGAGGAGAGAGATGAGGACTGTGATGTCTGGAGGGAGTTTTTGATGTCTGCAATCTTCTGGTTGAAGTTTTCTGCAAAGTAATCCATGAAGAGATCAGAGGAAGATGCGGGAGAGGGAGAAATAAGGAGAAAAGAGAAGGTAGAAAAAAATCTACATGGGTTAGATGGTGAATTTTGAATTTTGGATTCACACAAGGAATCTTTAGCAAATGGAACACTTGATGTAAATGCAGATGAGAGCTTGATAGTTGCCACTTTCTTCTCTTCCGTTCTGCAGCATGAAGTTTGGTCCTGTTCTCTGTATATCTGTTAGCCATAGTAACATGGAAGTAAAAGGACAGTAGAAAGTTTGAGAAAGAATCAAGAGACAGAAAAGAAGCAAGATCCACATTTCTGTGAGGGCAAGGAACTGGAGGGAGAGGAGGGAGGTGTAGTCTGTGTTGATTGTTGGTGTGGGTAAATGGGGGATATATAAGATTGGAGTTGGAGCAAGACAGAGGGGGACAGTAACAGCAAGTGTGTTTTCTGCCAGGACAGGAAATGGGAGAGACATGATGTTTCCCTGATGTTCTCCTTTGATGGACTCCCACAGATAAACTCCCTTGTCTTTGTGCAATGAGTCTTCATCTAACTGCTACAGCTGCCACTGTACTGCTACTCTTGCTACTTAAATACTACAGCTAACAACTAACAACACATCTGAGGAAACAGTCTTTTTATCAGCTTTTCAATCAGCCTCAAACTAAATAGCAATGTTTCTGAAACAACCATGGCCAGCTAATTAGCAAAAATAAATAGCACTAAGATGGTATCAAACACTAAACATGGGATGAAAAAATACATGTCACCAATGAAGTAAAAAGCTACAAGCTATGGTGACAGAGCATGCAATAACTTGAGTATTAACTTCAAATGATGTTGTGAATACTAACTGGCTACCAACATTGAAACTAACCTGATATAGTAGAACACCTGCACATACTCCTACTGTACCAAATGAAATACATAATTCTTTTCCTACACAAGTTACACATGAGAAACAGATCATGATGGATCAAATGTGTTCCGCTGTTGTTAACACTATTTCTAATGTCAACAAAGACAAATCGATGTTAGTATAAATCAATGCCAAATGATGCATGAAAAAACAGAGGAACTGTGGATGCAGGTCGCAAAATACTCAGATTAAATCATCTTTATGTTTTGGTAATGAGGCTCATTGTGCATATTGTGTGTTATGTTCTTCAGTCAGAAGGCTTTTTAATTATATTAGGGAAGGTTTTGAGATTATGATTTTTTATTTTTATTTATTTTTTTGTTTTTTATTTTTGCTGAAATTATGGATCCAATTCAGCATGTTGCATTACATGTTCCAGCCTGTGTGTGTGTGTATGTGTGTGCACAGTTATTTGGTAGGTTTGACAAAAAGGCCTGGGTATAGAATGAGTTCCTGGTATAGAATCCAGAAAATGGAGAAAAAGGGCATCTTTAATAATTCAGAATTTTAGCCTTTGTAAAATCAATGAGAATTATGAAGTCCATAGAGCTCTGTATGAAGCCCTTCTGACAAAAGCTCCTGATTGATGGTAATCGTAGGAGGCAATTCATGCTTGTGTCTGTAATGGAGGGAAGATAATTCAGGCAGGAACTCATTTTGTTGCTAGGCACCAGTGAGCATTATTGCAGTCAGCTGATTGTCTACTTCCTATGATATAAAGCAAAGCATTGTGATTTTTCCAATGGCTACTTATGGTGGCTAATTTACATTTAACAGCTAGCATGAAAATATTACTTTTGCTGTGCATGCAACTGTCTTGACAGAAAGGTGTGCTAGGTACAAGTAAGTTTCCCCCTGAATTTCCTTTCCTCCTAAAGTGCAGAGTCAAAGACTGAGACTGAATTGCACAGTTTTTTACATGTGCATAGCAAAACCTGAAAGAACTGGAAGAAGGGCTAAGTGTCACTGTCACTAAAAAGGGCTGCAGTTTAATGAAAGATATTGTACTCATCACATCCAGCTTATCACCTATTGTTACCTTCCAACAGATTCATGTACAGTAAGATCACAACAAAAGCAAATATGGCTCATTGCACTAATAAGGACCACCAATAATGTCGTGCCCTTTTTGCTTTTAAAAGGTTTCAACAATTCTTGTTATGACTTAGGCATACATCATTTGCTTGCCAGACATGATTTTTCAATGTTCCATAATCATCCAGAATTGCCTCCCAGACTTTTAGTAGCAGATAGAACAAAATTAATCTTGGCCTTAAATTCACCTAGGTGAGGGGATCAGGGAGAGTGGGAGTTGTGATTGTTCTCTAAAATTCAACTGTGAATCTAGTCTCTGAATGGCCAACTCCAGCTGAAAGATTACAGCACCAACAGTCCAAATCAGAGAGAAACTGGTGAAAGACACATGCCTGAGCCACCCAGCTGCAGGGACTAATTCAAAAGTTTATGAGAGCCAAATGGGAAAACAACCAGAGGATCGATGGATACCAGATAAATGCATTATTAACATGCTGGGCACCACAGAAATGCAGAAATTATAGCCCCTTTCAGACATGCACTGAAAGTCAGAACTTATCTAGCCATTACCCGGCGGAGCTGTATGTGAGAACGCAAATGTCTGAATCAGTCGGACTGGACATGAGACTGACTTCACTCTGCCAGCTCCCTAGTACAAAGTCCGACTAATGTCGGATTGATTCCATGTGTGAATAGAGCAGGTCATTTTCCGGAGAATTCACAGCGAGCGAGTGGGCATGTTGATAACATTTCTGTCATGCGACTGGCGCAAAACCGGGAGAATACAAACATCTGCTTTGTACTCTTTTCTGCTTGCCTGTGTATTGCTTTCCACTCTTTTGTTAATATTGCGGATATGTCCAAGAGCATGTTATCTTGAGTGCAACAATCGTTAAAGAGATAGTTAGCTATAGCTATACTGCCAAAATTTCTCTCTTACGATAATTAATAAGGTTGGTTTTAAATTTTAAAAACCAGCAACCTTAGGCTACTTAGCAGAAGTGTTGTGAAGATGAAGACTGCATCCGAAATCGGCCATTCAGTCACTATTCACAGTCATACAATAAATTAATAATTTCCTGGATATGGTTTTATGTTTGCAAGTTCATTCGAACATTTTTATGAACATCTTTGTGTCCAACTGTGCCAGCTAGCTTGCTAAGTGACTAGCTATTTACAACTGACATTAACCTGCTAGCTAGATAATACTGCTACCTATCTAGCTATCACTAGCTAACTTAATGAAAGAATAGCACCCAGCTTCATCTGTTCAAATTAAGTGTGAAATGTTATATATGCACTATATCGTGAATAGGGATCGGACACAGCCTAAGAACAGCAGAACAAGCACTCAACAATTGAGTATTGAATATTTTATTTTAAGATTTTATTTAAACATTTGACATCTTGAATGTTGTTCTCATTTAAGACCATGGGCAAAATTTCCTTGCTTTAAGTGTTCTGTAATACTTGTGTAGTACCGCATTACACAGTATGCAGTAGGCGGTTTTGAATACAGCCACTGTGATTTCTGCATCGTACTTTTTGTGTCATGTCCTGCCTCCTGCACGCTCTACCCAGGTGCCACCCCTCGCCTAAATTAAACACAGTATTTCCAGTAGATGAGAATGTGTCTGACATGGACAATCTCCTGTTGTGTGCTACATATGTGAAAGGGCAATTCCGGACAATGTCGGGACCCGATTCTCCTCAATTCTGAGTTCATATGTGAAAACGGCTAATGCACTTTGGGTTATTTATCATTGATGAAATGCAGTGTGGATTTGCAGGTGTGCATTCATACTTTATGCTATGGTATATATGTATGGTAAACCTGCTTCTTTCTGCTACTCTGGCATGAAGGCTCTGTATTCAGTTTCACATAATTATATGACATTTCAAATTTTTAGATTAGGTTCAGTTAAGATACATTCTATTTTGCCATTTTTAACATTTTACAATGGTATCCAAACAAATATTATCCTTACCCACAGACAAAGCTACAACACAAGTGCAACACAGTGCACACCAACACGCACACATGCACGCACACTTGGTACAGATAGTAGTAAACCTCTGGGCTCATATTAGTATTAATTCTGTCTGGGAAATTGAACAAACTGAAATTGAATTGAAACAGGAAAAGCCTCACGGGCCAGCATGGTATTTTAATAAATGCACACCAATGGAAACAAATCTTTATCTTGCCCTCTTAATATTATATCTCATTAAGCACTGAAGTGGGTGGCAACCAACTGCTACCATGAGACAGATCTGGAAGTTGGAGATGATGGCTTGGCAAGGAAAGTTGAGAGGACGGAGAGTGGTTGGAGAATCAGGAAAATAATAGAGGAGAGAAGATGATGTGGAACGTGAGAGGGAGAGGGAGATAAAAGAAGGATGGGGAGAAGGAAAGATGGGGGAGAGGATTGGGAAGGAAGAAGATGAAGGAGAGAGGGATGGGGAGAAGGAAGATAAGAAGGCAGAGGAGAATCACTGGAGTCCTGGGGGAGAGGAACAGAGTGGAATCAAAGGAAGGGAAACAGGAGACAGGTAGGGAAGGGGAGGGAGCAGGGAGAGGAGTAAAAGCAGGAAAGGGGAGAGATGATTCTGATAAACTCCAGTTAGGCCTGGACAAGAATCTTGCAGATCAGCCCAGTGTAGCTCGATTCAGCTTTTAATTGCAGCAATGCATGTTGCACTGTCTGCAAGGGCCTGGGCAGCTGAGAACAGTCAAAGCCTTTTAGTATGCAGCCCAACTTGTAAAAGTAATAAATGTGAACTGCATGGTTCATGATATCCCTCTCAGAGATGCCTCTCAGATTGACTACTTCAATTTGCTCAATATTAATCCTCCCACCCCCAAGGCAAAAAGTAATATAACTAGTCTGTCCATCTTTAATGGTCCCCCCTCTCTAAACCGCTTTTCAGAAGTCTAATGACAATTAAATATACACATAAATCCCCAAAGAGTTGACAAGATTGTTGTTTTTTTTATTTTTTATTTTTGGAAAAACTAAAGCCACAGAGGAGTTTAAGACACAAAACCAGAAGATACTGCAATGCAAAAAAAATTAAGCCGACCCCCATCCCACCTTTGTAAGAGACAAAAAGGTGATGCGCACCTATCACCTCTTCTGCCAAGGAATATGTGTTATGTTGAGAAACATTTACAGCAGAGACAGGTGTGAAGGAAATACTGGACAAAGATGACTTTCCTCAGAGAGATCCGTTTCCCTGAGGTTGGAGGGAGTGTGCCATTAAGGATTCATGGTGAGATGTGGTGAATTAATCTGGCAGTAATGACTGGAATGTACGCTCATGGCATGTCCAGCTTCTACATGTGTCAGTAAGCCTGCTGGCAGTATGACCTGCAGACCACCACAGCTGCTAAAAAGGGTAGGCGGATAGAGTTGTGGTTCTGCAGTGGTCCCACTGGTCTTTTGTCTGTAGCTCCTAGCTCCCATAACATACCTGCAGGAACAGGTGATGCACTGCGTCTGTCATGATTTTGCCAAGCTCAAAATGATGTTGTCACATGTTTTGAGACATGTTTGTGTGTTACTTATGTGTAGGTTTATAGGTTTCCCTGTAGTTGTTACTTTGTATGACATTTTGATTTTGAAGGTTAAAATAAAGTTTCATACTACTGTTCCTGCGATCAGAGACAAATATGGCGAATGTCTTCATGTCACTTCATGTGCACATCAAGTTATGGAAAAATGTGTGTGTGTGTGAGTGTGTGTGTGTGTGTGATATACAGAGAAAGAAAGAGAGTGTCAATAATAGTGACCACTGTCATGAAATGTGACCAAAGGTGACATTGCATGTGGGTTGATGTAATGCATTTTGGCGACAGCCTGAATCTGTTACGAGGTTTTAACATAACGGGATTGGACTGGGGCCATGCGACCAGGGTTATATTCTCCTATTTTGTTTGTTTTTTTTTTCAAAATTTATCTCGACTATCACATCAAATGTCAATATCATCTGGGGATTATTAAAATATCATCTAGCCCTGTTTTATATGTGCTTGCTGGGTACAACAAAAGCCTGTCCCCCATTAAAAGGGGGGCACAAGGTCGAATTGGGATTAAGTTGAAAAAGTACCTTTAAAGCTTCTTTCTTGCTTGAGCCTTCTCAAGGACATCAAAGAAAACACTGCCACTTTACAGTGCATTTCACTTTTGATTGCTGAATTGTTTGTAACCTGCTCCTAACTGAACTAATCTGTCTAATTACCCATGAAAGCTGTTTTACTCAAGGTCAAAACACATAATCTGAATTGTATCGTTAAATTCTTTTCTATTGAAGGAAATGATGATCCAGGTAACCTTCCTAAATACTGTCATATCAATAATATGTTTTTTTTTTTTAAAAAACAGGGATCATTAGGTATTCACAAAACTACAAGGCTTATCAACAGCTGTAAATTATGAATGCAATGCTTTAACATTTATACAAGGATATTTATGATGTGTTTTATGTTTGTTAACAAGAGGACATTTTCTTCATTCAATTTAATTTAAAAAGAAACCTTTTATTCATACTTGAAATATTTTACTATATGAAAAACAATGACATAAATGTTGCAATTTGTTGCATTGAATGATCACTTTTGAGAAGTCTGTCAGGTATTTAAGTTTTGGTTTTTCAGATTTTGTGACATTGTCCTGGGAGTGAGGACAGTAACAAGCTGTTTCGGGGAATCATGTTAAAGCCCACCCTCCACCTCATCATGAACATGGACTGTAATCTTTATATATGATACATCTATAATAGTTAAATGAAGTGTCTGATGTGTGTAAATTATTTTGCCTCAAAACTGGAAATGTGTGTTACGGAGATTAATACATGTGGTATTTAAAAACATGGGATTGCCGGCATGGACTGGTGCAATTTCTGTATTTACAAATGGTGGGTGAGAGGAGGAGAAAAGAACATAATAGAAAGGAAGGAGGAATTTAACATTGAACAATGCTTGGCTGTCACTTTTAATTAATAAAAGACAATCTCTTGCCTTCAATTTAAAATGCAAACTCAAAATAGGTTCTTTATCTGTGTGTTATTTCATTCATTTCATTTCCAGGTGTGTAAAATCACTTTTGTTGGGATGTTGGATCTTCCATTGTTATTCAAGTCAAAAGGAACTTACACTTAAGTTTTAATACTCTTAAGTGTACACAATGTTCACACACTGGAATGGGATTTAGTATGCAGCTAACATTTAGTAGGGTGTCCAATTGTTTTGTCTTAAAAAGCTTTAATCACTTTCTCAACCTGTCCTCCTGTAGCTTAGAGTCAGATTTTTGAGCCATAACAAAATATCCTGTCACATCCATTTGATGCGCTCAGTAACTGGCACTGCCAGATGTTTGTCGATATTGGCTCTACTGCTGTCCTCTTGGCTCTGAAAGATGATTCTCTGTAGACCCATGTGACTGACCTGCTTGTTGCCCATCAGAGTGTAGTCCCACCAGATCTTGTTGCTCTGCTCCTCTGTTAGCTCAGGTTAGGGGCTCTTAAATGTGGTGGGGTGCATTTTAAATGTCCACTGTTCTGCAGACATGTAAGATACCATTGTGGAAATCTGACTCAGGTTCAGTCAGTGACATTCAGCTACTGCAGTGGACATTACTGCAGGCAAGCAAGTGGCATGTTTACATCCTGTTCTGCTGCTGCTCACATCATGTGGTCTCTTCTTTATCTCAAAGGGACAGCCAGGGAACAGGAGTTATCAGCCCTGACAACAGCATCCATGCAAGGTCAAAGGTTGCATTCTACAGGCATCCTTCCACAGAAAGTCATGGTCATCCATGACTCCTGCTGTTCTCCTTAAGAAGAAAAAAAAATGAGATGTCCAATGTCACTTAGCAACCTTTCCTGTGTGGACCATGCCTAAGTGGTTTAGTGGCTTAAGAAGAGAACTGTGGGTTTCACAGCTGAGACATGCCACAGCCTGGTGGTTGAAAATGATATAAATCACTCAACAGTGCACAGATACAGTGAGTCAGTCTATACGCTAGCATCAAGATGTTTCACACCTAGGGCCTTTTTGGGATTATACAGATTAGCACTAAAAAATACCCAGATTTTTTTGAAAATAGAAAATATGACTTAACTTTTTTTTACCTGAATTTAATCTCCATTATGCTTGATTTTCGTAGCCTTTCATCCACATGTTTTCACCCCTTTTACCAGTGTGTGAAACTTGCAGTTGGCTTGAGGAATGCCAAGTTAAGTTAGTAACAAGCAAAATTTCGGGATGGACAGTATTTCTGGATACTATTCTAGAGAATTTCTGGTGTTGAAGAAAAATAGTTCAGAAGGACCCATATTCATAAAAAATATGATTGTCTAAATTACCATAGACCTACTTTATTTTGAAAGACGTTTTGTAGGATTAGATGAATATCCATTTGAATGCATTTTTAAAACTGTGCTTTGAAGTTAATTTTGATAGACTTCCTAAAACATTGTTACACAATGCTATCATCTGTGCCACACTGCATGGCCTTTCTTCAGCACAGTGTCTTGAGTTGATGCCTTTTCATTTCACACATATTTCTTTCCAGATTAATGTTATATAAACTAAACTCTGATTTTCACTCAGACTTTTGAATTTTAAAAAATCAATTTCCAAGCTTTTAAATAAATAAACACAAATATATTCCTGGATTTATTCCTAGAAATTAGGATAAAACAAACTTATAAACCATCCAGTCTTGGAGAGAATTTCATATATAACATACAAATGATACTTCTAGGAACAATACGTCCTTAATATTCAGACTCTGCAGAATCTGGCACTGCTTGTCAGTTTAATGCACCCCATTTGTACTCTCTGCAGAGGCATGATGCAGAATTTCACAGCAACTGACAAGGATAATCATTCTACATTTTGTCATCTCCTCTCATATAGAAGCAGTAATGTATTATGCAAACAAGTCACTGTTAGCTCTACTGATATTCATCCAATATCCAGTGTGTCATTGTCCACATCTGCTGCTTGCTATGAGAATGGTTTCAGAGGTAAAAAGGAATATGTTTTTATGATCTGCATAGCAACTAATAATACACAGAGCCCCACTGGATTGAGCAAGAGAAGCAAATATAAATAACATTGTCAAATATTAATTCATTTTGTTAATAAATGGGTCTCAAGCCAACATAAATCCTAGTTTCATATCCTAAAAACCTTTAGGTTGTTCTGGGTCCACTATTTTCCTCCTTGTTTCTAACAGGGAAAGAATTTTTTTCCTGTCCTTTAGAGTGAATGAGAGACATGGGGGGGTAGGCAGAAAAAAAGATAAAATGCAGTTGTTTCAGTCATGTGGAGTGATGTGGTACTGTGCTGTGGATGATTATTCAGAAGCATTTGTTGAAAAGGAATTTCATTACCGTCATATGTAAAGTTATAGCAATACCGTATCGACTAATCATGAATCACCAGCACTGAGGAACAAACACGTATCTGGGTAGAGAAAATCACTGACAAGTCCGACTGAAATTAAGCAAATAGCTACAGACAGTTGTATTCCTGTTTGTTTAGGTTTACATGATGTATGTATTCTTCCACTGTGTCTGTGACTATATATGTCATAGCCCCGGCCATGCTTTGACATCCTAAACTACAGGCTCAAGTAAACACCGATATTTTCAATGGACACTATAGGGACAAATGACAGTCAGAGACCAGCATAAACTGTAAAGCAGATGCTGAGAAGCATGAATCATAAAGACTGTACTCAATTTCTTTCAATGTATCCCAAAAAAATCCCCATTTCAAACATCTTCCTTTCCAGGGACCATGTTCTTTTCTACACAAACAATAAACATCTACTTTTCTGAAAACATTATGGAATGGAGACTGACAGATTCACTTTTTAATAACCACAGTAGGGAGATCTGGGTTTATATTAAAAAAAAAACCTTTATTTCAACCAGCGTTGGCAACATAAAATACTTCTTATAAATGAATGTTGTACCTTGATCACCATATCATTAATAAAAATAAACATTATAGAAGGTGACTAACAACAACTATGGTAGGGTATACCTTATTTAATCAAAATATATAAGGTCATATTTGTATACATCATGAAAATTGCCTTAAAAGAAAATAAACCCAAATGTGAGCACATAAACCTACATACAGTCTCCATGACTGGATGAAACCTGTTATAGATGTCTCTGAAATGTAAGGAAATGGCTAACCACTCAAGGATTCGTGCAAAAAGGACAAGAACTGTTTTTTTTTCTTTGTTTTTGTTTTTTGTTTATAAAAAAAAAACAGCTGATAAAATAAAATAATAATAATAACAATAATAATATTAATAATAATAAAACATACAACAAAATGTATGGCTGCCATGCACACAGCAGGGCGGACACTAGTATTTGGAAACTCAATGCATTGTTTTGTGTATGTTGGCTGTGTGTTTAACACAAATGTGAAACTTGAATTGACATAGATTCCTTTATTTTTGTCATGCTTCTTATACAGTTCATTTACACCCAGCTATAAGCCTAGTCTTCCATGAGTCCCAGTTAGAAGATCATCATTACTTTTCCAAAGGTCTTTCTTTTCTTTTCTTTGCTTCAGTAGTGTGCCATATGGGTATATTTATGTACTGTATATGTTTCCATTTGCTGTTTGGTACATTTAGTGAGAACCTTGCAGGGTGTTTGGTTGGAGTCCATCAGTTGGCTACTAAGAAGGGAAGAAGCCTTTGCAGAATCAATAGGGAGATGTACATGAGAGGATCAGTTGTGGTGATGAGTCTGGGACCTGGTAAAAAAAGTCATTAGACATTAGACCAGTCTGTATGTGTGAATAGCTTCTAGGGCAAAAAACAACAAAACCTGTACTAATACTACAACAGACACACATGGTTCCTTCCAAATTCATTCATAGCCTTGATATATTATAACAAAAAATGTTAACATAACCAACAATGCAAACAGCCTAAGACTGCACTAATAAGACTGTATTAAAAAACTGTAAATGTTATCCAGACTCAAGCTGTCATGATTTTAATAAAATATTCCAGAAGTTCACAGAAGCTTCAAAAAGCTGTGTTAGCATTTACACCAGGTATGAAAGGAGGTGATGCTCAAAAATAAGGAATAGGATGCAAGAAATATCATGACAACATGCTGTGAGAATACTATCTGTGAAGGAAAACTCAAGGGCAACTACATGTAAAAATATGTCTTTAAAATTCAAATCCAAAATACATGTCAAAACTGATAGTGTGTCCTGACTGAATGAACCTTCAGTTCATGGCAGATTAATAAAGAAGAGTCTAAAAGACAGACCAAAAAAAAAAACAAGCTGGACAAACTAAACTGTGACTGAATAACACTTGCAACCATGGTTTGTGGTTAGATGAAAGAAATACTCCGCTTTATGGCCATTGCCATTAGTGGCATGATTGATGCTGAAAATGTGAAGCTAATATTGAACCCTCAATATGGAGGCAGTTCTGTTTTGTTTTGGTGTTGATTTTCTATCCTCTCGTCCTAGTGCTTTTGTCTGATTAAAATGAAATATTCATTATTAAAATACTGTACCAGAACATTTTGGCTAAAAATCTGGTTCCCTTCGGTAATAGGCAAAGCTTAGTTCAAAAAGGTGACATTTTATACATAATGATCCAAAGTGCACTTTGTAGACACCAATGAATCAGTTATTGGAAGGAAAAATCAACATCAATGTCAGTGCTCCCGCCCCCTAGCTGTTGTGTTTTTGTTTTTTCCCGATCCATGTGCTTTTGTTTTCCTTGTGTTAGTCCCGCCCTGCTCCCCGCCCTGTTCTCCGCACTTCTGATTGCTCATCGCCTTCACCTGCCTGCCTGCACACCTGCTTCCCATCCCCTTGTCAGCCCTGCCCTATATCTGCCCTGCGTTTCCCTGTCCTGTTGCTAGTTCGTAGCAGTTCATCTTCTGACTGTCTTCTTCCCCGCAATTTTCCCTGTTCGTTGCCTTATTCCGTTTTCGACCTGATTTTTGCCTGCTGATCTGTACTGTTCGCCCGATCTCTCTGCCTGCCTGTTGTTCTACCCTGCCTGTTCCGGTTTACCCTCTCCTGGATTTTCCCTCGGACTGCCTCTCTGGTTTTCGACCCTGCCCGTATACTGTTTACGATCTGCTCATCAGATTACTTCTGCCCGGACATCTACGCACGGTGGTCTGCGACTGAGTCCTTGCCCGAGCCCTGACAATCAATTTCAATCACCAACTTCAATCCAGCAATACAGTTGTGGTTCACCTCAAGAAAACAGCTAATAAGAGAGAACCACCAAACCTGAGCAGTTCTACCAAAAGAAATGACCTGAAAGCCTTTCTGAGAAATGTCTGACCCCCAGAAAAGACTACAGGGAATATGTGCTCAGTGTCAAAGCAATATTGTGGGAGTGTGAATAAATATCATAAAACATGAGCTGCTTCTTTTGGCAAATTTGATAGTATTAAAATGTTATGTATTTTCATGCATTTATTAAATGGGTTGAATTTCTTATGTTAGATCATTAGGTCATCGTTTTTGTTACAATTTAGAAAGGATAAGAATACTGAGATATATTTCCCTCTTTGATGTTTTCTTTTCACAGAATACCTCATCTGATGAATTCTGAATCAATTAGAATTAAGCTTCAGAGTGAGGATGGAAAATAATGCAAATGTACAGTGTTGGCCTTCTTAAAAACATCAGTTTTTTACATAACTCTCTTAATATGTCCAAATTGAGTATGAAAATAGATTTGTGGCAGAGCTATAGTAACCAAAATGCTAAAAAAAAAAATATCTTGGATTTCTCATCAAAAGAATATTCATCTCTTCATCTATTCATTCAAGTTTCTTCTTATGCATCATAGTAGGTATCATTAATCTGGTGGCAACTGTGTTTGTATGCCAATAAGAAGGGTTGAAAATGTGCCAGCAGATATTTGTATAGGAAATATTAAAATTGAATTCATCTCATCATCTGTAAAAATAAACACAATACTGACTGTCAAAGCAGCCATCTTTGTCAGGCAAACTGATGGTAGTGAGAACTGCCAAATCATTTGGTTGGTGTTGGTTCACCTGTAATGTACAGTTACACTTGTAATGTAGAAAAGAGCTATTGTCATAAAGCAATCTTTAATCACCTCTAGTTGGTGAAAAGGCAAGAAGGGGACTATACCCAAACAATTGGGTAAAGTACATGGCTTTCACTCTATCTGGTAGGTCAGTTTTCTGGAGGAAGATCAATATATGTAATGGCCCTGAATATGGTAAACACAATAAACAAGGTTCCCCCCATACATGCACACACACACACACACACACACACACTGACAGAGACACATATTGCTGTACAAGTGAGGAGGGCCATAATGTGGTGACAGACACAACAGCTAATTTAGCAGCAGCTAATTTAAAACTCTTCCCCTAGCCAGAGATGACAGGTGTTTATTTGAAAAAGCCTGGAGACAGTCAAAACTGATAGCCTATGTCCATCATGTGGCTCTGGTGATGCAGTCTGTCTTCAGCTATACTATGTAGATACCATCATCTGTTTTGTAAGTCTTCATATGAAAACACCTTAAATCTTCAGACAACAGCTTGAAAATGTCCTCCCTAATTTAGTTGTTGCTCTGTTATTTTTCTCTCCTTGTCTTGCATGGTCATTTTTGACTGTGCCATAAAAACCTTGTAATAAATCCCCCCCCCCCCCGCCAACAATTACAATATCCCAAATCCATATGAAAAAAACAAAGTAGGCATTACAGACATACACATTCTCTATTCTTATGATAATGAGGAGAAACTGACAGATACATACATACATTGACAGATACATTAGCTACATTAGCTTCATGATGTCAAACATTATCCTCCTACAACAGTAGCACAAAACCTCAGAGCACTCAACTAAAATGGAGTTCCATGTGGAGAAAGGACTGTTGACTGCTTGGCTGGCCAGTTGAACCAGTGATGTAGGTAAAAGTAAATCTTTTATTGCATTTTAGTTTGATTATCTTACAGTTTATTGTAAATGCCATATGGGTTGGTGCTGCGAGAACCTAATCTGAAAGATTCCAGCTTGATGCAAAGGCTACCAATCTGCTGATCTCTCTGGAGGGTTTCCTTGTTAAATACAAAAATTTTGTCTGTAAATCCCTGACAGTTCAGTACAATAAAACAGTCTGTTCTGCCAATAAACTTCCTGCAACAGCAAAATATTTGCAATGAAGTCTTTGCTGAACCACACCCCAAAATACACAATGTATAGTAGCTAACCGTGAGATAGTGTGGCAGCCTCTAATGATAGAATCAGCAACATTACTCCACTCAGATAGCTGTTTAATCCATTTTATCCAAGTTAATGAAAAGACACTAAACCAAAATGGTTTTGGTTTTATGTATGTGCCATGGTGGAGTTCCATCAAACCTGTGACTACATGTGATAGTTATTACATTATTTAATCTGCATCAAGGGAAGGTACACTGATTTTGCTGGAGCAAACACAGATAAGGGACACTGTTTGCAATTACAGCAGTTCTCTCTCACCCTTAAATTCAGCCTCATTGTCCAATATACCTCACTACTGCGCACAGACGTACATGTGCACCTATGCATGTGAACACTGAAGCTCACCCTGAAAGGCAGTGAGATCCCATAGGGCAACTGCATCACTGTATTTCTCTCTTTCCCCCCCTCCTCTATCTGTCCATCTTAATCTCTCTCACTCTCAACACAAGTTTTGGCCTGGTATGAAGCCTTCACCAACAGTGAGGATCCAACCCCTATTCATACATTCTTGATTAATTAATTGGCATGATCACACTTCTACTGCATCCTTGGGCTCCAGGCAGACTGGGGGTCACACTGTCCCCTGATAAGATAGTCTCTACTCATTTCAGGGAAATGTCACAATGCCTCAGGTGCACATATACATCCATGTGACAGAAAAATCCAGGGTTGGAAAAAAGAAAGGGGAGGGCAAAATGGACAGTGTGACCCAGATTCATTGGCTAAACTGTAGTCCCTAGCAGTAAATCTATGTCAATGCTATGATCCACAGAATATAGCCTTGCAGGTAGGAGCTGGAAGTCACCACTGGGGTTGTCATCTTTTCGCCTGATAAGCTCCTGATTTAGAAAGGCAGCTAAGCTCTGCCTTTAGGAACACCTGGATGGAGTGGTGTGCTCTCTGTGGTGTCAAAAGCATTACAATGGCTCCTGGGGACTGTGGAGCCAAAGCTCTTACCCAGCTTGATTAGCGGATTTCAGCAGTCACAAAGAAAGAGAGGGTTGTTGAGCCAGGGCAGAGAGAGGATATAGGAGGGATATTTCTGCCTGTAGTGGCACTGAATCATAACATGAAGAAGATGGAGAGGAAAGGGGCAGAGAGAAAATAAGAAGAAAAGCAGAGGAAAAATAGGAGTAATCAAAATAGAAGAAAATTTAAAAGGAAATATAAAAGGTGGGAGCTGAGCAAGTGAAAGCAACAACAATGAAAAGCAGCAGTGTTCTGGAACAGTGCTTATTCACTACACTGAGCTAAGAAAATCCCTGCATTCATGTTAATCTTTGCTGTGTTCCGCTAATTAAAAAGGGGAGAATCAGATAAACAATTTGATGTGTTATTTAATGAAGGGTTCTCTGATCCTCCCACTCTGCTGGATTGAGTCTTGAATCTATAATTTGAAGGAAAGTTTACCACCTACAGTGTCCAGGAAACAGCCAGAAAACCCACACACTTGATAAAAAGCACAAAGCAATGAAAAAAATTAAGAATCCATTATTTATCCAATGCACATGAAAGAAATGAAATAATGGTGCCTGAGGACCATTGTAGTTGTCTTAGGATCTCTGTGATCCATGCAGTTGTCTCATCATCTTGTCCTGTCCCCCCAACCCCCAGTGCACGTAAATAGCACTTACTGATGAGTCAGTTTGCTGTACAAAGGCCTGCTCAGAGGGGGGTCCAGCATGCCAGTATTCCCCTCATGTGGCCATTGCCTCTGTCACTTGTTACACTGAGCAAAGTGCTTGGCAAAGGCACAGTCACGGACGAACAAGCACAATTAAATCAAGAGAGAGGAGCAAACACAGAGGAGCAGTGAGAACACACGCGAGAACATCCACACTCTCCTCTGTGACATTCTCATAGCACCATCACACAGTTCACACAAAGTCTAATCCATGACACGCTGATAATTGCTCACCTCCTTTGGACAGCCTGCACAAAAAGCCTTGGGCTGCTAGAGGATTTACAGAATGTCCAGTCCACAAAGGTAAAATAAATTGTTTACATTACTTATCATACTGACTATAAGAACAAAAAACTTGACTATACTAATATTTACGTTGGTGGCATGTCTCTTTCCATCAATCACTTCAAAAGAGTGGCAGAGAAATCACTGATGAGGAATGGATGGGATCGATCAGTTGGACATTTGACAATTAAACACAAACATACATAGATGCATCAAATAATACAAGTCCATGCTTCCTATACAAAGCATATAATCACGATCAAGGCAGTCATTTATATTTGAAAGGTTGTTTTAAGTGTAATCCAAACAGGATGATAGTTAATTTAGTGCCACTGATCTTTCCCTGATATTGCCCAGAGTTTGGATTATATTTTATAAAACCATTATTGCTGATCTTTGTGGAATAAGTAAAAAGTCAGCAGTCCACAATCAATTTTATTTCCTACAGAACCTCTGCAACAGAACCTAACACACATAAGATGTAACTACCAAGATGTTGTGAACTATGCAGTTAGAAGCAAATATTATGAATGAAAAATAAAGTACTTTTTGATGGGACTTGGCTATTAATAAGCATGATGAAAAATGGATACTGACAATTGATAACATTACAGAAAATATGTGTATTTTAGACAGTGTACCTTTACGTGGTGTTCATAACTTGTGTGAACTGTCAAACTGGGTATTTAGTTCTCTCTGGTACAGCTGGCAGTGTATTTTTATTGAAGTGGCATACATACCGGTACCTAGTTATTCCAACGAGACAATAAAATATTGTCAGTACTGCGGCCCCCTAGCTGTGGTGTTTTTGTTTTCCCCGGTCCATGTGCTTTTGTTCTTCCTTGTGTTCTAGCCCTGTCCCGCTCCCCGCCTTGTCTCCGCCCGCCTGATGGCCTGATTGCCTTCACCTGCCTGCCTGCCCACCTGCATCCCATCCCCTCGTCTGCCCTGCCCTATATCTGCCCTGTGTGTCTCTGTCCTGCTGCTAGTTCGTTGCAGTGTGTTTGTACCTGTTTCATTGCCGCTGCTGTTTCTGCCTGTTTGCTTTCCCGTTTTTCGACCTCGCCTGTGTACCGACCTTGTTCCTGCCTGCCGCCTTGCCATGATTGCCTGATTGCCTGCCTGCCCGGTTCCTGACCCTGCCTGCTCCTGTTCCCAACCCTGTTTTTGTCCACGGACTGCCTTCCGGTTTTCGACCCTGCCTGCTTTTGATTCGCGATTTGCCTGACGATATCAATGAGCCCGCTTGGAACCTGAAGCTCCCGTGGTCCACGTCTGAGTCCTTGCTCAGCCCTGACAAATATCCAATGAATTTTGAAAATATGAGAGGGAATGTGAAACACCTGTTTTTTGAGAAACAGACTTATCTGCCACTTACCCAAAGCATTTCCTCTTTAATATTAATGGTTTCGGCCACTCTCTAAAATGACATTGCAGTGAGTGACAGATACATGCATTTTGGAGGACTGTTTGGATTTCCTGGAGCACCAGGTTGAAAGGGGCAATATTTTCAAGTTGCCAGGTGGCTTTTTAACCTTCAAAATCTGATGACTAATACACAGAGGGCTCAGTTAAAAGCTACAACAAATTCTGCAGGGTTCTGTCAATATAAAAGTGTCAGGTGGCCATTTGTCCTATTTGATTTACTTTGGTAATAGTTCAAGTAGACCTACCACATGGCAAACTCTCAGTGACTTGTCAGACTGAAAATGATTGACCCTGTGCATATGAGGGTAAAAAAGGAGCATTTTCATATCCATAGACAAGTGTCAACCCTCTGTCCTGGGTGAACATAGAACCTAAACCCTATTCTGTTTAGATGCCATGGAATCAAAGTGGAGAATTCAGAACATGCATATGTGAAAGGTGATGTTTTCTGACATCCAAAAAAGAGTCCAGGTGAACAGATCCTATCATTGTCAGTCAGGTCAACCTATGGCTCCATTTAGTAGCTGAGTAAAAAGAACTGGGCTGGTGGGAAAAACAGGGCACAAAATTACAAGCTGTTGCTGAGAAGAGCTCAGTCTCACTTGGAAATTTTGAGAGAAGGATTACAGTCATGCTCAGACATATGACATATGGATGACAAAGCACACACAATGTGTCCCTGAATTTCATTAATTTTGCAGCAGTATGACATGCAATATTTCCTAAAAGGTTTATTGCCAAAACAGCAGCAGTGTTTCCATGCCAAGAATATTAGTCATAAGTTTTATCCTAGGTTCACTGGGAGGATATCTGACTCTGCCTTCAGATTTTGTTAGTAAAATGTGGTCTACTGGCATCAGAGCTGACCCACTCTTAACTCTTGCAAAATTAAAACAAAACAGTGAAATGTCTGACCAGAGTAATCTCACATAAGAGTTTATCCATTCAGACAACATAATTTCATGTCCAGTTTAACACCTTCACAATCCTATTACCTAGTGCGATATTCATTCCTTCAGATAAAACTTGAAGTGACCATATGATCAACAGCCCTTTCAAATTTTTAGGAGAGCAATGTAGAGGGACTGCCTTGTCTATGTGCTTAGCCACAACTTATGAGTCCCACATGGGAACAGCTCCTCCCATCCCATCTGCTAAGCCTACCTAGGACACTGCACACAGCTGCCCCAGCTGCAGATGGACACAGACTCTGGTGACTAAGCCACAGCAAGATGCTCACCTGGGAGCTACCACCCCCCCCCCCCCCCCCCCCACCCCCACACACACACACACACACAGACACACACACACATGCTAGAGGCTTGACCAGGATAGTACACACCACTGCCAAGCTGCATACAGATGTCCCTGCTCACAAATGCCATGCACATCCCTGCTGCTTTCCCTTGAGATCACGTGACCACAGAGGAAGACATACGTCTAATCTGCCAGAATGGTATATTAAACATTCCTGCAATGGCTGTAAAATACAATTATTCTGGGACTTGCTTCATTGATCTCTGCAGAAAAAAAACAGGCTTGTCTGTTGCTATTTTCCCAGTAACAATATGGTGGGACTGTCTGCTGAGGTCTGACTCCTTCAATTAGAGTGTGAGGATAGATGTTCTACAGAGGAGCTCTCATCATTCTTGAATTCAGGACCTCCTTGACTAATCATAGACCCCATCAAAAGCTCATGAGAAGGCCAGTCACAGATTTAAAGATGTAGTAGTATTACAAACATGAAATCAGGCGACACCCTATTGACAGCATCAGTGAGAAGCCAAGACACTTTCAAGTTCCCTACGTCCTGCACTTGTCTATCTGGCAGTGTTTTACTCTTTTTCCACATCATCATATTTTCCATCATCAGGTGTCACCAAGCTTTTAGTGTTAGTGGCGATAGCAGCTGAAACAGTGGCAAATCTGTGGAAATCAGTGCCATCAGAGAGTTCCACTGTAAGAAACATCCACAGGTGGTCCAGCATACACTGGAAACATAGATTTCTCAAAAATTCCCTCTCCATATTTAAAGGAAAAATAACGTGTAAATGCTGCAATGGTTTATAATCACAGCTCACAATGTTAAGGTCTGATTTGGAAAGGTCTGGGAAATACATGTATGCACAACCACACACACACACACACACACACACACACATAAAAATCATCCATATGTGGCCGCTAGATGTCACTGTAGCTCTGTGACTCACCGGCTCCATGCTGCTGTCGGAGAATGGCTGCATTGCTGGGGCGAGGGGACGCCGAGGACTTTGCTGCAGAGGCCCCAGCCGTTGTGGAGTCAGGAATGTGGCCAGGACGGAGCTTTCGCTGGCCTGGCTCAGAGGTGGCCCGACCCCCAAGTACACTGTTGCTGTTCCTCAGTGGCCACCTGTTCTGGATGTGTGAGACGGCTTCCTCGGCCACCATGCCGTCGCGCGGGGTCACCCAGAGAGTGGCCTGAGCTTTGTGTTCCTGAGTCTCGTCGGCATTGTTGTCCGACACCCGGCACTCATACACCCCCTCATCCACCTTGCGCACGTTAGAGAGGCGAAGCCTATGAGAAATGGCATTGCCCTGTACCCTGACGGTCTGCACCAGGGAAGAGGGAGAGAATTGTAGTATATACACATTAAACACCATTTCTGTTTCTTAATTATATCAAAGCCCTCTGTTTCTGAAATATATGTACAAAAGGTCAGTACTCTCTGCTTGACATTTGTATGAAAAGCACTTCATCCCAACACAAATAGAATGCTAAATAATAAATACAATGATAATAAATATAGTATATCTTCAGTCCCACAATGGAAATTACCCTTTGTGTTATAGACAAATACTTAATAACTTTATGGAGTCTTGCAAACAACATTGCTTTAAAATATCTCTGAAGAATTTTTATATCAACTACATGATGCTAATAACGAACAAAAGCAATACTGTAACATAAACAAAAAGTGTTTTCCTTTACTTGAGTTTGTCTTTTGCTGAGCAGCTGAATATCACTCAATCAGTTATTACTACGGATTTAGAGAATATAAAACAATGTAGCAGAATTAATACTTCAGAGCATGTTTAAAACACCTTATAAATGTCACTGTGCTTATGTGGGATTTGTCAAAATCATCACGCGTTCTCCTGCTGCATTCCGGTGGACCTGCAGCGCAATCATCACCTGAATGTAGCAGTGTGATGTCATCTAATATCAAATTTCCCCGGTGTTACACTGTTGCCTGGATTTTTATTCCAGTCAACTGTACAATAGTGCATAGAGGACACGAAGATGCAATCACTTACACTTATTTTAGTAGCATCCCTTGGAGCAACCTGAAATCAGAAAGTGTAGAAAATATTACGGAAATCGGAACATATTAAATCGAAACATTTTATTTACCCGAACAATTAAAATTAACCCACAACTTGATATTCAAATTTTTAATCATATCATTTTTTATTGCTTTTACTTATTGTGGATCGAACATATAACCAAACAGTGCTTGCCAACCTTGACTGATCACATTAGTAGCATGAACAGCAACAGTTTAAGACTAACTGTGACAAAGATTACGAGCAAGAACCTGTACTTTCAAGAGTGCACATAGGCTAAATACACCACTGTAACACAGCGACATAGCTACACTGTACGCATCTATGGGTTTAATTTTAGTATCACTGAATTATTCTGCATCCAAAGCGTACAGCGCGTTAGCTTGCTGGTGCAACGTGACAGAACTTCCGAATCTACCACATGGGGGGATTCCGTATCGTACAGGAATTGTCTCAATTTGTCCAGTGAGCGTCCCTTGCTCTGAAGTGGCAGTCCACCCACTCACCCCCGCCCTTTCCACAAAAAAAGCCGGCACCACAAATTAAAGAATCCGCAGACAGTAGGTGTCCATTGCATTTAACATGTGATACATATTTTGACCCCGAACACTGAAGCAGCGGGCGTTTCGCACCAATTTTCTTACAATGGACCTTCTGCAAAACTGGCGAGGCAACAGTCACTCGTGGATAACATATTTACCTTTGCTCTGTTCGCTGGGGCACTAATTTGCAATTCGTGTGCAAGTTCTCTTGGGTCCGCCTCCTTAAGATACCACCATTGGATCTCCAGGGAAAACGGCGTAGATCCGATGGTCCGAAATGCGCAGGGCATCTCAATATCTTCTCCTTCTCCGACACTTACATCTTTGGGCACTTCAGTAAAAGTGGCTAATGAATGGAAACAACAACAAGGCAGTGATTCAATTTAGAATACGTCCAAACGTGGAATTTAATTAGATTTGTTTACATGTAACTTTTTGGTTGCGCCATTATTTCATTTTCTTCCCAACCATTTTGGACACCGTCACGTGAAGCCGTTAAATGAGTCCTGGTTATTTTGATTGAGTATCATGTAGCCTACGCGCTGTATCTATTGCAGTAAAGATACAGGTTAGCACTCTCATCTCATTTTAACACTCACCAAGAACTGCAAGGCACATATTGGCTAATAAGGGCGTATGTGCGTTATTTAGTGCTGTCACTTCATATAACCTGTTGAAAACAGAATTATCATGTACGTTCTAGAAATGTATACATTAATAAACGTTTATTAGGAAACAGTAAATCGTAAAGCATGCGTGTGTAATATGTGTATGTTGGATTATACCTTTAATTATTTTTACATTATTACACGCAAGTGTTGAACTTAGCTTTGTCAGAATGGGTTGTGTAAGTGAGATATGTGATAAAATATGCAATGAAAACATGTTGGTCATTTTATTTCCTGTGTTTTACAAAACATGTCAAACATAAATAAAACGCAATTTTAGGTAAAACATCATGTTGCATACATAGCCCCAAAGTTAGGACGAGGAGTTGGTCGATTGACAGCCCCAACGTAATAGCAAAGCAAATTCCTTTAAATGCATTTCCCCAGTAAACTATGAGAGGAACAGTGGAGAAATAAAATTGCAACAGTTGATAGAGTTTACTTACCATTCACATAAAACAACAGAGGCGCATGTAACATCAGATAATAAAGGACGCCGTAGAGTCGCCGTTTTTCCATCTCATAAATACGAAAGTTCGACTAAAGAACAGGTGAAGCGGATCATTAGATCAAAATCTACAAAACTGGAATTTCCATTCTGAACTAACAATAGGAGATTCTCGCTTGTTTTCCAAACGTGGCGAACTGTCTCCAAAATCCAAATAATTTACTCCCAGCGCTGTCCTCAGCGGGGCAAAACACGTACAATCCAAAGGTGACAAAAAAAAAAATCCTCTCGAACACTGTCGAACAAGTAAACGTCCAACGGCTTCTCTGTATAATTACTTATTCCTTTTCTACGATCTTTTGTCCCAGACTTGCTCTGAGTGGCAGCACTTATTTGTAGCTGTAATAAATCTATATCTTTTCATTTTCACTGGAACGGAAGCTTTCCGGTGTTCTTCTCCAACACCCATCACCAAAACATCCCTTATGTCGACTCTCACAAGAACACCTACAGGGGACGAGTGATTCCCTTATTTTGCCAGAGACCTGGAGATCAGTCGATAGTTCCTGTCTGCGCGACCGGATCCTTCTGCTTTGTATTTAAGTACATAGCAGTGAGGAGGCGCCTTGGCATCTCCAGACCCACGAGTTCAGTGTGTACTGTGTGCGCAACGCCACCGGCAGCCAGGGGAGCGCTGGAACCAATCCAACGTTTTTGTCTCGCAAATCAACGCGCGGCTCAACCTATGAGGTGAAATTTCACAAACTGACGTCCACGCGAAATGGCAGCCCTGAAAATATATAAAATCAAGATGATACACGTTGTTTTCTCTCCAAGATCAGCAAGCATTCGTTAAAGCTACCGCAGTCCTGCTGTGGGCAGCAGTACTTTATTCAGCGTGAAATACTAATGCACCAGGGATTACACTTGCTGCCGTGTATCAATCAGATGCTGCATAGCTACTGGAATTAAAAGAACTGTGCCTATCTGACAGATAATGTTATTCAATTATTCAGGTTAATCTGCAGGGACTGTGATTGCGACGTTCACCAAGTCATTACTACAGGTTCGAGGTATGATGCTTTAAAAAATCCTTTTCTTTCTTTCTTTTTTAAACACTGAAACGCGATTTTTAAATCTGCTTAAAACTGAATTTAATTTTGTTTATCCCTGTGTTGTAATGATATCCGTGTTCATACCACCATTACAATACACCTAATTGCTGCCATAACTATGGGTCTCGCTCATAATGACGATGACGCTGGCTCAGTGTCTCTTCAAAAGATAAAGACCGTTTAATATAGCATCATGTGATCTGTCCATGCTCTCTCCATTGTTGGTTGCAGAAAGATATCTGCAAAAACTCAAGACCCAAAATTAACTTTCAATTGCTCTGATCTGAGGCAAGTATTATAGTATATGAAATACAGAGGGTCAATACTCTGCACAACAGCATCAATCTTAACAGGGATATAAGCCTCCTGTTTAAAATGCTAGATCATTGTACAGTTCTTGATCTGGCTTTCCTGTTTAGGGACAACCGTTCCAGTGTTATTAATACTCAGTAGTGTAGTTGTCCAGACTCCTGTAGATTTAAACCTCACCTAAGGTCCTTGCAGTTGGTACTACACAATCACCTAGAGAGCCTGGAAACAAAGCAAATATGCAAAACATTAATTAACTTGTCTAATTGTTATGACTCTCCATCCCCCACACAGAGAAAAGGGGCCACTGAAGCAAACAGACTTACTGAGCCAAAGAAAAACAGAGACAAATATACTGAGACACAGGCTGACAAAAAAACCCCACCAATTTAGAGAGACAGAATCTGACATATACAGACACTCACAAAAGCTCCAGAGGAGAAAAGTTGTACAATATGTAAATGTAGAAAAAACATATGTGTAACAGTGCTAATGAGATGCTTGTGGCGGACGTACAGCCACATTATTACTCTAATCCAGCACTCTCCTGAGACGCACAGTTGGTGCAGTGGACTGATCCCCTAGCTGAATCCTAAAACGGCCTCCCCAGCTGTGTGCCAATAAAGCTCAGCTTGTTCACTAAACCCTCTTATTAGCAGTTCAGCCACAATGAGTATAGGAGAGCTGAAGAGAGGGAGAGGTAGAGTGAGTATATGTCTGTGTGTGTGTGTGTGTGTGTGTTTATGTGTTGTGAGGAGCACAACACATGAACACTCTTTATCTTGCTGAGGGAAGTTTCAGTTCAGTACAGCATTTCAACAATTACTCTCAATACATTTGGATAAGGTGCTGAGAAGCCAAGGTGTTTTCTTCTCACTCTCATGCCCTGTCAGAAGGACACTTTACCTTGAGGAGGAATAAAGACTGACAACACTTGCATGTTTGCACCAGTAGAGCTTTTCCTTATACACTGTACTCTTCCCTATCCACCTGTTCACACACACACACATACATGCACACGCACACGCACATGGACACACGCACACACGCACACACACAGAGGATTTGTGCTCATTAGACCAGGTAATTGTTGCACATTGGCCTTGGTTACAGGCATCCATACCATGAATATTAGCTTTGTGAAGCTCACAATGTATATTTTGCTGAGACTGGGCTATAGAGGTGTAGATTCAGTTATCCGGTCCTCTTGATCCTTGGCAGTGAGCTTTGGCTTTTGACCGCTAACTGTATCTTTCCTGGTACGGTTTTCCTTCTCTGGGTTATGTCGTTGGGCTCCAAGTATTTTCAAAACCACAGAAATGTACCAATTTTCAAAATATTTCATTTTAATATCTTGCCTTTCTTATGATTTGACCTAAAAGCCTGTGCTTTTTGTATTTACAGCTTAATTTAAAGATGTTATCTTTCTAAAGCCTAAAAAGAGTTCAATTTAGAATAAAAATGGCCTTATCATTTAAGTGATCTAACATGATGTGATATCTAGGACATGAGAATTAAGAAAGACACAATCTACTAAAGAGTTTGAGTAATTCAACTAATTGGCACACTTGTTTGTCAAGAAAAACATTAAGACTATTTTTGAGGTTGAAACCAGAGTTATTTCACTTTAAATCTATCCAGTGTTATGAAAAAGGAAGTACTGAACAACTCAGATGTACCCATGAAGCCCAATATTTCCCATGACTGATAAATGAGAGTTCTCCAAGTAACTGTTCAGTAGACAATACTTGCCTGAAAGGGAGCACTGATTTTACCAAGGATTTCCATCTTTCAGAGGCCACTGCAAAGTATTGAACTGCCTCATCATATCTAGGCACCCTTAACATATCTTAACCACTACAGCCTTTGGACTGACCTATGGGTGCTCATCAGTGCTCTGTGTTAACCCTAATACACTTCATGTTATCATATGTGATTACCCTATACTTCTGAAAGATGTTTTCTGCGTTCTAGGTTCAATTTATCATTTGACCACCTTATATCAAAGGGACTGCCATTCAGCCTTTATTTTGAGCAGATTTGATAACATTTGTGCTGTGGAACAGTCTTAATCATAAAAGGCCATTTCAATGTTAAATTGGAATATGTGAACTCTATTAATGAGTAACAGCAATGATTTCCATCTTGGTCAGTAAATTCTTATGGTGTATGCAGTTAATGACCAGAACCAATAGGTAGGGACAATCACAGAATGAGAAACATGTTTGGATGCTTTTAAGGATGAAGAATGAAAAATAAAGTGAAAGCCTCTATTTGTGAATGCTGACAATAGATTCACTACACTGGAGGGTTATTCTCAGATCTGCAATTTCGCATTAGGTTGAATTATTTATTCATAGACTTGCTGTATCAGAGGTACTTGGTGGAGCAGGGAAGAATGATGCCTAAGCTTGTATGTAAATTTAGCATCTACCTAATTTATGAAATTAAAAATGTGATGTCTATGTGTATGAAAGGCAAGACCATTGATAGTTTAACTATAACTTAAGCATAACTATAAGAATACATTGGTATTGCTATGCCTTAGTTTCTAATCTTAAATTTACTATAGGTAGCTTTTGATAATCATCAACATCGCCACCAGTCATTAATTTTCTATTTATTTTTATTGTTGGCTTAAGAATTTTGCTTTACATACTTTTCTATTAAAGTTTAGTTCAAACCCATTTCCTTATTCTTCATTTTGTGTGATAAATGGTTTATGTTGTGGTAATCACTCTATAAAAGATATCTTCTAGTGGAAGTAGTGGTAGTGTAAATTACCAAACCTGAATTTGAAGTTTACAACTCCAAGTATTACCACTACTGGTGGCAATAATAATGATGACAGCAATGGACATACAAACCGGTGACCCCCAAAGAATAAATTACTACAATCATTTATGAAGACCTACAAGATAATAACTTACACTGGCCAGTGGGAAGAAATAATTAAATACTTTGTCCTTTTGTATTAATCTAGAGAAAAGTAATCAGTTCTATTAAAATTTCTCTGAAATAAAATAATCTTTCAGTTTAAATTGTTATTACACAAGAAGGTAGTCTTAAAAATACTTTTAACCTTGAATTACTCCATTGAATCAGCATGTACATCCTCCATTGTGAATTGTGTTACATACTCCGTCCCAGCCTCTCAAAATTCAATTTATTTACCTCATGATGGGCAATGGAATTCCAAAGCACTGTTTCTCTCAGATATTTTTCAGAGTGTGTTAGATTTAAGGTAAAAAAGAAGAATAGAAGAAAAATCAATTTACCCACCTGTGCATATGCCATCTTTTCAGGATATGTGTTTGTGAGATGTGTTTGAGACAAGAAAGGTAATAATTTTCATATGTCAAAAGACAAAAATGTTTCTCCTGCTAGCAAGACCCATGGTTTTATTGTTATGTAGAAGCAAACATGCCCCGTGAACACAAGCCTTTTATTAAATCATAGCAAAGGCATGTGACTAGTGAAGAATCAGTGTCCTCTGTGCTGATGAAATGAAATGAATTGCTTTGTTGCCTTGCCCTGTATGTTGTGTTGCATTGACCCTAAATAATGTTATGAGACATATGATGAGGTTGTTTCACTGTTTTAGCTTTCTCAGGTGTTTCAATACAAGATGACAAATACATAACAATGTAGTTGAGATTTTGCTTACCTTGTGTGTAGTAGTCTTTAGCAAAATGGAACTGCGTAAAAATGCGGCACCTGGAAACAATAGGAATCAATAATAGCCTTTATCTTAAGCTTAAAGCTCCAAGCTTTAAGCAGACAATTATTCTGATATCCTTCTAAAGAACAATCAATGAAAGAAGTACAAGGAAAGTGAAATGCTGCATCAGTGTACATCACGTGATGTGCAGATTCATCATGTATCAGTCAACCGTTTGTTAATTTGCTAACTTGCTAATTAACTTTTACTGCTGATGATTAAGTTCTTTTGAAATAGTATTTAGGTAGCTATCTGGATTTTTCTTTTGTTTCATTTAATGGATATTGGTGTGGTTTGTCTCGCAGTCAGTCAGTCACATTAGCTAGCTATCTATCCATCACTTCCAGCCGTGTTAAAAATGAAACTTGATAATTGAATCATACAAGAAAAACAAAGCAAATATCACAAACTAAATAGAGGTATCTATACTTTCATTTCTATATCGGATAATTTTTCAGCTGTTCTGATAAGTTTCTTGACAGCAAGCAAGGTACACTGCAACTTGCAACAAAAAGGACAGCTCAGTCAGGGATTAATGGGAACATACTGTACAATGATGGTTCTCTCATGCTTGGCGTTATTTAGTGCATTGTTCCACATTCAGAAAATAATCAAATGCTGAGGCAGCCAACAAAGGAAGTAATCATTTGTGAGTCCCATCATGCCTATTGAAAGAACAGTAGGGACAAAAGAGAGAATCCATTCCTGCCATCCTGAAAGATTCAGAAAAGAGCCACAAGCTAATTACTTTTTTCTGTAATACCTATGCCTTTTCACAGGCTCCTAAAGTAATGTTCTGCATGACATTTGAGAGTGAGAGCAGGGTATGTGATGCTGCAGGGCTGTTGACCACACCCCTTGAGGAGATCAGAAGTTTCCTGACACAACCTTGGGATCTTAGGAGCTATGATGTCATGGCTGAAAAATGTTCCACCTTCTATCTTAATTATTATCAGGATGTCAGACCCTCTTACCCCAGGTAACTTAGAATGAAATAATAACACTAAAGAAGTGTTGGAATGAAATGACACATTTGGGTATGTGATGACAAAATTACATTAAAAAGAAAGTAATATGCAAGGAATGTGTAAAGATATGTTATATTATAAATATAACATTGAAGAATCATTATTAGACAGATGCTAGAGACAGGTAAATTGAACACATCAATTAAGTAATTAAGAGAGAAATTAATAGTTGAGTGAAAAAACCTTTCTACGTAAAATTCTAACTCATTTCCATGGATGCACTAATCAAAACAGTTCATATACAATACCAACAGTATACAAATATCATGTCAAATGTGATGTTAATGGTTTTGTATGAATAAGGTTCATGATTTAATTTAATTTTAATATATATTGCTCTTTCACCATTTAAATGCATCAGCATGGTTTGATGTGAAGATGAAATGACACAGATGACAATCTACTGTATATAGGAGTATATCAGGCCAAGCTGTTAAGCAGTACAATAAAACCTAATGCATGTGTAACTGGCTCATGGGATGGTCCTTTTCAATTTGTTGACAGCACTAGAGAATCTCTGTTGAGACATTTTAAATTGGAGAGAAGAGGAACTCATTACTCTAATAAAGCCTCGTTATAAAACATGGACACATTTTGAAACGGGGAAGGAAAGTCACATCAGTTTTAATGAAATAAACTATTTCCTCTTTCAAGCCCTAAAATACACCACTGGTTCTTGAAATAATGAATCCTCTTTGATTAGAGAGAAATATGGGGGGTTATGATTTTAATACAAAAAAGCTATGGACTTTTTAATGAAGCTGCTCTGAGTAATAGCAGAGCCACCATTTCTTTCTGCACTCAGCATGTTCTTTACAGGCTGTAAATTACCATGGTAAGCAGAAGGAAAGGCTCTTCCAGTGTCCTGCTGTGCAAATTGACTGTGTGCTCTCTAATCACTGAAAATTACTCTTACCAAGGATGGCTGGTAGTGAAAACAACACTCTGACATTAACCAAGGGAAGAGCAAAGAATACAGAAAAAAAGATGGCAGTCCTCAGACTCTTACGCCAGTCAGACGGAAAACATCCAATACACTGTGGTGTTGCAGTGAGGAATCTAGTTGTATCACAGCTGCAGAATCTGTTGCATCAGTAGCATGAATCTGTGTATGATTTCTCTGTGCCTGCATGCTAATAATCTGGGTTCTGGATACTCTTATTTCCTGTCACTGTCTGAAAACATGAAGTCTTATTAATGTGAATCTCTGATTTGTCTCCCATGTCTCCCTGCAATGAACTGGCATCCTATTTATGGTGTGGATCCACATTGTGCCCTTTGCTTATCTGATTTGACCTCTAGAGGCTAATGCAGTTACTGAAATGGATGGATGTAAAAAGCACCCTTCCATGTTCATTTTTTTCTTGTGTCACAAAGTGCACTATATTCAATCCATGAATGCAGTACATGTGGAAAAATTGGGAAAATATTGGTATCCAGAGATGCCATTAACAAGGGGAATATTTATCAGCAATTAAAAAATCTGTTCAGCTGAGCCAAGCCGATGCACTTAGTTTAAGGTAGATTGCTGTGAGCATGCTGTGATAGCTTATAAGAAATATGTTTTGTTATGATGCTGCTGGAACTTTCACTGAACTATTCTTGGCCAAGTGGCATTCACTGCTGAAACCTGCCTTTTTACTTGGTTGAACAAATCTCTGTTAAAGAGAAATATTTCAGCTGACTGACATTTCTGTGAAAATCCAGATATGTTCAGTTTAAAGGTTTCTATCTAATTCCTAAAATTTTATAACATCAAAATGATAAGAATTTATAAATTGTACCTTTTTGTAGCTTTCCAACTTGCATAATTACAAAATTCTGTACTGAACTAAAAAAGAAAGCAAAACAAAAAAGTGTCTTCAAACTACATGATGTAGTATGAGGATTATGTACATAAAAAAAATCCTTTGGAAGCAAACAACTGTATTCAGTTTGATCTTGAGGTTTGTGGAGAGGGTTTATTTCGCATTTGTTTTGGTTTGTTTGTAAGAAGAGATAGCCTCTTATTTATTTTATTCAAGGGGCTGTGATTACTAACAATGTTAGTTGAGGCAGCAGTGACATTAGAAAAGAAGTAACTAATAACAACCTGGAGGAATGACTATGCACTGTGAGTCCATGATTTCAGCTCTGCTATGGCAGTGCACCCATCTCGTCACTACTCCCCAGCTAGGCAGTGGTGGTGAGGTTGTGGGGAGTTAGCCAAATCAGATGGGATGCTGTTTGTTATCTTCAATGGGCTGGTGAGAGAAGAGAAGAATGAATATGCAAAAGAATAGAAAGATAGGGTGTAAGGTTCCTTTTTGATAAAAAAAAAGCAGAGACTATTTGGTTGCCTCATTGTTAGACTACGATTACCATTTGAGGTGCAATGAGAGGTAAGTAGAGTGGCTTTGAAAGTCCACTTACCGTAGAAAGAGGCCTCTAAATACAATCCCATTAGGGTTCCGGGGTCGCAGCAGCCACAGCTACAAAGCTGGAGTCAGCAGCAGTCGATGATGGGGAGGTGAACCAGAAGGCAGTGATGAAGACGTTGACGGCAGTGATGACCAGGATTAGCCCTGTCACAATGTTATTCAGCAGGTGCAGTCTGTGTGGGGGAACAGAAAAGTGCAGAGACATCACAATCTTTCTATCCCGGTTTTACACTTTAAAACACCAAAAAAACTCTCCCCTTCCTCCCCATTCTACCACAAATTGGCAGTCAGGTCTAAATAACCCCTGTTGCTCCCACTGATTCACTTATTCACGGAGGGACGTCTGTGCATTTGTCACTGATCCTAATAACAATGGTGGCACGCTGAAAGAATTGTAATAACTCCCTGAGCATCACACATACGAAGTAAAAATCTAAAACCACACTTTCTCCGCCTTGTTGGACTACCATTGGAATGAATGTGTTGACATTTCACTGTAAGCAGGATTAAGGTTACCCAGTATGACAACTGTGCCAAAATATTTGTTCTCATTTGTTTTGTATGTTCTACAATATAATAAAACGTTCACAGAATACTAAGCCTTAATGTTTTCACTAACCATTTTGACAAAGAGATCCTTTTTCTAGTTTACATTTCCTCTTTAGTTCTCTTTAGTTCCTCTTTAGTCAAGTTTAGTTGTGTTATTTGCAACCACATGGAGAGGAAGGAAGAAAGCAGCTCAAAAATCATCAAAAAAGAATGAAGATATTTGTCAATCACATTCACATATATCAGGTTGTATTCAGCTATGCATGTTCATATGCATCATGTTGTGGAATTAGAATGGAACTGGGGTTAGGTTTGGTCATTTGGTAATGCTTTGGAGCAGTGGTCTTGGAAGGTTGGGGAGCAGAGCCATCATTGCTTTCAAATCCTAAGTGTCTTCATTGCTGCTGTATCCTTGAGCAAGGATATTTACCCTGCTTATTCTGGGACAAACCAAACTGCTTAAATCGGCAAAAGAAGATGAATGCCCCTAGTCACCAATGAATCATGTTTCTGTTATACTGTAAAAGTGAGTAACCAAGCAATTTATCTAACTCAATAACATATTCATGACAAAATGCAAATTTTTATGTATGTATAAATTTGAAATTCTTTATTCTCATTATTTTAAATTAGTCTAATTATTCAATTTGCAAATCAAGAATCAATATTCTGATTATTATTTATTTGCAAAAAAACAAAGCCTTATTCTAAAATGTCATCCAATCATGATTATTAAGACAACAATACATTTTGTGACCTCACCTCAACATCCAGATTCTACCTTTTGTGATAGGTACATTTTAACCTACAAATCTAGCAGTAGATACTCTCATACTCATTTATGGTTGGATATACCCCCACATTGTTTACCTTATTTTCCATAATTTATGTTTTCCTCTCAATACCAGGATATCAAAGTGGGGACACTTCAGTTCTAAAATCTGCTAGCTACAGAATCCCTTCTCCTTTCATGTGGGCCCATTTTAGATGAAATATGTCAGATCTTCAAAGCCAAATCTCATCTGCAGCTCAATGCCTGATTTGTACCTTTTTGTAGAGAGAATAATATTATCATCACAAAACCTCCCGATGACCTCAATGCACTGTAACTCTCATTTGCGTTTATATTGATTGCAGGCTTTGTCCTGCTTAACTCACTGCTAAGTTTAATTCCTGAACGGGCGGTGGTAAAAGTGAAATATTCTAAAACTGTATGAATCAGTTGTGTCTGCTGGTTTTATAATGAAGGCACAACAAGTGGGAGCATTGGCATTCTAAAGAGAAAAAGGTGTTTTTCATCATATTGTGTCTGAATGCCATTCCAAATGCACTGAAGCCAAAAGCAGCAAGAGCTAAAATGTTGGCAGACATCTTATTGTGGCAAATGTATAAATACAAATATCTTTTTTTGAGATCCACTTGGTCTGAACAAATACAGATAGAAGGGAGGCTTTTCCAGCTATAGTTTTATCATAATTAATCATTGTTTTCACATGATGAAACCTCAGACATGTTTCCTTTTGCTCTGAGATTATTTTGAGGTGAGCAATAATATCTGAATACATTCTGTGTCATCATGTTGTACACATTGGAAATAAAAAATAAATTAAAAAACTGGAGATAATACATGAACTACTGACTGCAGTAAATGTAGCATTTCTGTGTACAATCTGTGTTGAATTTAAATGGAGACTTCAAGGACCCAAAATGCATCTAAAAAAATGCATGGCGACATGAACTTTGATTATAGTAAAACAATTAATATACAATAATCACCATCATAAATTGTTAGCAGTGATAATTTCTTTGAGACTTTTTAAAATAACAAAATGAGAACTGCGCACACAAGTCTTGTGTACAGTACCTGTCACTGAGTCTACGTTCAGGATCATCATACTCAATGTTCTGTGACCCTTTGTAGATCAGTAGAGCTGCCACTATGAGCTGGAGACCAATGGAAATGCACTGTCAAGAGAAAAGCTTTACATTTACACAGGCACACTGGAGGCCAATAGAAACACACTGCCGGGAGAAAAGACTTATGTTTACACAGGAATGCTGGAGAAACACACTGCTAACAGAACAGCCTTACATGTAGGCATGTGTATTGGAGAAACACGCTGCCAAGGGAATAGTCTTGTGTTTAGATGTGTGTTTGAGTAATGCACTGCCAAGGGAAGAGTCTTACATTTACACATGCACTCTGGAGAACAACAGAAGCATACTGTCAAAAGAGCCTTATTTTCAGACATGCATCACAAGTCTTATTTTTAGTCTTATTTAGATCTGCTATCTAGATTTTATGAAGTGTTTTCACATAAGAAGAAAAAAAAACATATTACCTTCCTCACATTTCACTTCAATACAAGAATTTATTTGAAAGGAAACAAAATTAAATAATGAAATATATTTCTTCCTATGAAGAAATGTAAGAAAAATACAAGAAAATTTTAAGAAAATTGGTGTCATACAGTCACAAATTAAGATGAAAACATTGTATACAGTGCCAAAGTGCATATTAGCGCAGAGCACATGGCGCATGAGTTCTGCAGTAAGCACCATGACCACCAAGAGATCTTCAACACATCACATACACTTAGTACAGGACATCCTGATGACTGTGCTTGCAGGACCACTGCTCATTCTGCATTGCACAAAGCCCCCTATGGTGGATAACTTTATGCATATCCATATACATTCATC
This sequence comes from Megalops cyprinoides, assembly GCF_013368585.1. Lineage (NCBI taxonomy): Eukaryota > Metazoa > Chordata > Actinopteri > Elopiformes > Megalopidae > Megalops > Megalops cyprinoides. The sequence continues at coordinate 20,879,160 of NC_050590.1, read as the reverse complement.
ACTCTTATGTGTGGCTGAAAAGGAGAGTACTATACAGCAGTATATATTGTTGAGTTCATTGCCTAATACAGTGCATTTCATCTCAGGCCTGATCATGGTTATACAGAGCCAAAGCAGCAGTGCACCTTTGAAAATGATACTGCTGTGACAGAGGGCAGGTTACAGAAATGACAGACACAGCCTAATTAGGACCTGGCCATTGTCATGTGATGCCCTTTTCTGTTTTCCGCTTAGAGTGTGTTTGACAAACATGGAAAAGGGATTGTCAAGGTCATCACTACCATCGTTGTCTTCTGGGATCACAATGCTATGAATGCCTTTTCGTACAGACTCCATTATGTTCCTGTCATTTGTCAATCAGAAAAACATGTTTAATATACTACAAACAGTAAATTGGTAGAAAGGTAGATTTCCTCTGGCAGCTCAAAGAATTACATTTAGTAATTCTCCAAAAAGCATGCTTTGGGATTAATTTGATATTAAATACATGGAGAGAGCTTAAGAAGTTTTAAAGAGAGTACTGATGGTTATGGTTTTTATGACAATGTCTTCCTGTGATCTCTGTCATAAAGCAGATTGTTGTAGACTGAATCTTATTTTCCCATAGATGCAATGTTAAATGGGATGTTAAGTTTAATTCCTGAGCACAGTCAAATAATGATATGATATTATTACTGCACAAAGAGTTGCATATTAAAATGTACTTTGACATATAAAGTACAGTATTGTGACATGCATTGTATTGTGGTTTGGGAATGGCAGGTCTTGGAGAACAAAGACACTAATGATACCACTTGTTCACTTGTAAGTGGTAATGAAATCATCTACGTCCACTGTCAGCCCATCAGACTAAATGGTTTTCTGACCAATATTTATTGTCAGGGAAAATGAAACTGCACACACCCACAAGGAATAAAAGAAGCATGACAAGAACAATTTTATAAATTATGATTACACGTAATTGTATATGTGTAGACACACATCAGTAATATCTAAGACAAGCTTCTTAATAGTTTCCTAAGCTTCCCTTCTGCAATGATGAAAGCAACTGCAGTAAGTATCACTGCTGATAGTTCCTTATGTGTTAATGCATTTTTAATGTAAAAAACTGTATGAACATTTTATTTTTAAACAGTCATATCATTATCTTACAACAGTCACAAATACTTTCTTTTAGGCAGTATACAATCAGTAGAGCTGGTGCTCATATTTTAACTTATTTTAAATCATACAAAGTTATGGAGTTTGTATGGATAAAAATTTACTACTCAGTTTCTGTTTTTGCTCCACAGTTGTGCCATTAAGCTGACACTCCATCATTATGTGCTGAATCTATTTCTTGTTATTTCTCTTCTCTGTCTATATGGTAAGTGTTTTCTTTTCCTCGCTATGTCTAAAAACCATGTATTATGGATTCTGATTTTGCTATGCCAAAATGCCTTTTCAGTTGATTAGGATTGTAATATGCCTTTAGCTTTTCTGCAGCCTTGTTGACTGTAACATGCTGCTGGTTTATTGTTCTGTCTACGCAGAGCACCTACTGTGCCAGTGTTCGATATTCATTTGTCAGTTTCTCAAGTTTATTGTAGGTTATATGGATTCTTACATCATTCTGACAACAGGCCTTGAAGGATTTCATTATAAGTCTTGAACCTGTAGTTTACATTGTCTCACAAAACCGTCATCTTTTAAAAAGTGACTGAAAATGCATTACAGTAAACATTTCATGATGCCATCCACTTCTGAGGAGTACTTCAGAGTTTTTCAACTGTAATTAATTTTCCTTGCAAAACAATCAAAATATGTAAAATATAATGATAATTTGCATCTGTTGATCTTCTAGTGGCCACAGATATGCTCTCAGATGTTATTTTGTGTTATTTTGTTGTTGGTTTTAATTTCATGCAAGTCAACAGTTTGCAGCAGACATACCTTGCCACCTCAATGGGATTGCCTCACATTTTTATATGCTTGTTTAAATAAACATAATTTTCAAGGAAATATTTGCACAGATGAATGACACCTTTCCTTTTCCTGTATGTTTTGAGAGAACTCCCTCTTTCTCAGATTAATCTTTTGTTATTGTATTTCTGTAATTTTAAATGCTGGTAGATATTTTATGTGTGGTTTAATTATATACAGCAGGTTGTGCAAAATACATTACATTCATCAGTATGCAGTGTACCAGGCAGTTTTTGTAGCGCTTGCTCACTCAACAAAATGCTTCTTGATGTAGTTTGTCTGTTCATGTTTCATTTCTTCCTCATTTACCCACAGCTGTGTCATTTTTGTTTTGTACTGTTGTTACAGTTATATAATTCATCAGTATATGGTTGATATGTGTACAATTATACACATGCCTGTGTTGATTGCTTCAAGATTGCTGACACTGGAGTTCCTAAAGCAACATGTGGAGAGTCCAATTAAAAGTATTTCAATTACAGGCTAAAAGCTCCACAAATCACATGGTGGAGAGAAAATTGAGGCCCTTGAGATGAGCCACTGCCCTAGTAAGTAGGCTTGAAAACATAAGGAAGAACTCTTATGTATGTTTCTGTGCCCTCTGTATCTATCATTTTTAATCCTTTTGCCCGTAGGGTCACACCAGTGTGATTAGCCCTTTCTGCACGTAAGGTCAAACCAGTGTGATTAGAACACTAGATTTGAAAAAATTCTAGCTAACGTTAGCTTTGAGGAAACAGTGATTTAATGTTACAAAGTATAGCAAATGTGGCAGTGAAAACTATAAGAAGCTTAATAACATTAATGAAAACATAATAAACCATGTAACGTAACACACACGCTACTTAGCATAAAATAAGTTGCATACGAAAGGGTTAAGCTTTAGAAATATCCTCCACCCCTATGTACACACCAGGCAGACGAAGAGGAAATAGTAGAACTGTGTGTCAGGGCCCTGCTGCAGGAGGTGCTTCATTTGAGAGGCGTTGGCAGTGAAGAGGGCCATGTCCAGGAAGCCCTGTGCCAGAGTCTTTGTTCTGGCATAAGTGTTGATGTTCCTTATTACCTGTCATTGAGAAAGAACAGCCCCATTATTACTCCACCAGAGCTGGCAGGTTAGAGCACAACAAGCACACAGGCAAGAAAACAACCCACAATTATGTGTCAGAGAATAAACCCACTGGTAATTACCACCCTTGTGGACTGATGGACTGTGCAAAATAAGTCTTGCATGAGGAATAGCACACCAAAAAGAACACAGAAGATGGGTATGGATATCATGGACAGCATATAGTGTGTGAAGTCTAACTCCAAGTATAGCGATATCTTAAAATAAAGACCTAATAGAATATGATATTGACTCTCTCAGAACTTCTCACAGTGCTTGCTCTAATGAAACAACCAGTTATTTTTATGCTAGCAGTGTGCCTGATCCAATGGTGTACAGTTAGGGTTAGTTAGCCTTATGTTTAAATGAGAGATATTTTGTTAAGCTATGGTCATTTTGAGGACGTTTGATCTCAGTATTGTTGCCTTCCAATGACTTCAAAAGTGTCATATGTTCCAGCAAACAAACCCAGGTTATGAAAGGGTTACACAATTATATCTATCTGACCCAACAGAGGTTTTACATGCAAGCTCCACAGGTTTAACATGCCCGCTAAAAATCTACTGAAAAAGCTACAAAACCAAAGTTTTTATGCAACATTTTAATATTAATAGCATTGATTGTCACATTGTCTCACACTATCAGCAATGGCTAACTCAAAGGACATAATGATGGGACCAGGGGTTGGTCCTTGGATGTAAATAGAATTTTACCCTTGTAGGTATGAGGAAACAAAGACTCCATTCTTGCTTCATTTAGAAAAAAAAAACTTCAAATCTATTTTTAGCTTGTACAAAACATTACATATTAAGCAGGAGCTTTGTGTGAGTCAGGAGAGATCACATGATTGGGCCTATTCAGTTTTCTTCTCTATACATGCATGTATTTTGTGCCAGAATAATGGCATTTTGAGCAGGTTGTCAACAGTAGAGCCGTTGATTCACCGACAAATGAGGTGCTGTGTAACAGTGAACATTACATAATGGTAAAAGCACCCATCCTAACCCACGCAGCATTTACTACATTGTTCAGGAGGTTATTGTTTACATGAAAGATGAAAAAAATCTGGCTACCACAGAACAAATGACTGTGAGCCACACAGGGACATCGATTTGAAAGACAATACCCTATTCTGTGTAAAGGCAGTGGATTTGTACAACAAAAAGTGGACCGATCTAAAATTGTCAAGGATCTTTTGACTTGTATTTTTTTTTAAGGGACAGTGAGATAAAACCGAAAGGTGTATGTTTATATCATTTGAGGGATGAACTCCTGGCTCTATTTCTTTACTAGAACAAAAGCCATACAAATAAAGGAGGACATCACGGGAGTCAACTATTCCACCATATCGCTTATGACCGAGAGGACCATGCACCACATCTAATCAAGACTGGATTATAGATGCAATCCTATTATGCTGAGTTTAGCTGGGATTGCTCTGGGATGGACCAGGGATCATCAATCAGACATCAGTACTCTCATTTTCTGCCTTGTCATCCAAAGCAGATTTACATCCCTGAGTCAAGAGGTATGTACTCCACTGACTGCCTGGTTTCATTGGTCACAGTAATTATGAGACCCACCAGCATGCCTTTATTTACATTTCCACAGAATAGAACAAACTTGTCTGAAGGAAAGGGGACAGTACAGGAAGGAAAGACTGACCAGTTTACTGACTTAATTGCAATAGTAATGTTGAAGAAGTTATAGTAAACAGTGCTATCATTAACATATTAAAACAGTCCTTGCAAATGTACAACTTAATTTTGCTGATTACATCATAAACAGGCTAATACCTAGAGGCAGACAGATATACCAGCTTAAATGCACTAAGATTATTAGTAAAAATTGGACATCCTTTGTTAGACATTTGTCTTCTTTGACATGCTTTTCCACTTTGTATTATATGATATTTATGGTGTCTGTCCTACCTTCCATGGTGGAATAGGTTGTGCTGTCTTTATCATGGTAGGCATGGTAGCTCTGTTAGCCATGGCAAGGGATAACAGAGTTACTGTGTTATGGTATGGGTAGATCATGAGACAGGTACTGTAAGGTATGACAAGTATGAATAGAGGGTATTGTAGCTGTTAATAGAGTAGAGAAATTGTGGCAGTGGTTTGTGGGATTTTTAGTTTTGTTCAACACTCACTGACATTATTATTGCTATATGTGGTCATGTATCCCATATGGAATTTCTACCAATTTTTATTAACATAGTGATAACATTATGAAGAATACCATAATAATAATTACACTGAGATTCATTTTAAAACAATAGCAACACCTATAATATATGTGAAGTCTTCCTCGTAGCACATCAAATGTACATCATTACATCAAAAAATGTTTGTGGAATTAATTAGCGGTTGGAAGGTTAATTCACATTCAATGTAGTCATTTGCAAACATCTTCAATCATAAAAGCTGGGGTGAGAGCACCCCTGTCAGTCTTGTCCCAGGTTCTGATTGCCTCTTCTAAGCTTGTTTGAATCCCTCTTGGTCATAAACACCACTATTAGTCATTGGTATAAACTCTAAACCGAAACCAAATCTCTACTATTGGGCAGATAAAGCCATCTAACATTAGGTACAGCTGAGAGTACAGCACGCCTTGGTACTTCACTAGTTTGGGTACTGGCTCATGACCACCTTAGCACCTAGATGATAACTTGGTATGCACCTGCGTGTATCCATATGAAGATAGATGTCGTTTAATAATTATTGTAAGGGATTATGAGGCTTATGTTGTGACCTTGCAAGCTTCTGTTAGTGAACACACCACACATTGCAGTTAGTATGCTGGAAACGGCATTACATATATCTTAGTACCCACCATGATTATACTGCTACATAATAAATATTTTTAATATTTTTATCATTATGAGTTAGTACCCTAGCCTTCCTTAAAGTGCAGCAAAGTGAGTGGATGTCTATTTACCCCACACTATTTCAGTCAAAATGTGCTCACATTGTTACTGGCCATACAACTGGAATAAGAATATTAGTTTTAAAATTTTATATCACTTGTAATTGGTTACAATGAGAAGATATGGCTACCGGCTGAATAGACAGAGCCGAAATACTACTAGGCATACTGCAGGATTTGGTGTAATTTTTGCAGCAGGACATGGAGAAGATGAACAAGCAAAAGATAAAGAAGAAAGTGCAAAAGAGTACAAGTCTATTTGTGGCTACAAGAATACAAGTTGTATCAGAGTTATGTGTGTTTAAATGAGGTTAAATGGTACAGACAAAAATGTGTTGGACTATGACCACACAGTCATTGTGGTCATTTTTTGTAGGAAAGCTCAAAAACGACCTCTCTCGATCATGTATAGGTATGAGGTCTGCCCTGCCAACCAGTTACTTGATTGATGGCATACCTGCTATCCCAATAGGCTCCACACCTTCTCTTCCCCTTTAAAAATCAATGCAGCTCTTCATCAGGGGAACAGACACACACACATCCTCGGGATATGCTACTGTATCCGATGTAACATATATTCTTACAGGTAATACTTAAATATTATTATTACAGTTATCCTATCTACAGGAAGATTAACTGTCAAAAGATATATATCATACTGTACTCTATTTCATTTATCCTGTATATCAATAGGCCCACTGTTCTGATGAGCTAGCAGGCTGATAAGATACAGTAAGTTCAGATGAATGTCAGCCTATATTCTGCATTCTAACAGCCCTCGTACTGTACATGCATTAATACACAGACATTACTGATATGGTCATAGCCAGTGTCTGCTGCAACAGTTTTGTTTATTGATCACATTATGGTTATAATGGTAATTATGATTCTCCCTCACTGTGATGCAAAGAATACACACAGAAGCCATCAAAACATGATTCAAAAGAGCTTAGCTACAAGGGCTGATTCATTTTCACTTAAGTAAAGTGTTTTCTTGGCTTTGGTTTAGGGGATTTGCGAATATCTGGAAAAAATAGGAGTACAGTCTCTTCCTGAGAAGGCTATGCTCTTTCATCTCTCCAACTTGTGTTGATTGTTGGAAAGTAGTGTAGTAGGGCCACAATACACATTTGCTCAAAGGCTGGAGTGGTGTCTGAAGACCATGGAATGCAAAACTGGCAGCAGATCACAAGAAGAAACAACATTAACAGTAGTAGATCCATTGATCTAGAAATAAAGCTTATGGGTTTTGTTTTGCTGGTTTTAAAATTATGTTAAACATGCTATTTATAATATTATATTCGTTAATTGGCTGATAATGGGACATTTTTTAGGGAAGGTGTCTAAATCAGTTCCAAATTAGATCTTTGTCCACATTTAAGTAATTTGTAATTATATTTTGGTGTTTCTGTGATGAACCCCCCTGGCACACACATACACACACACACATACACACTTCTCACTTCTTGTCTTTCTCCCTCCTGCCTCCCTCCATCCTGAGACTCATATTGCTAGCTTTATTGTGATTTTTTATAATGAATTTTGATCCCATAATAGGAGCAGCCAGGAAGCATATGGTGTGGTATGGTGAGGAAAGGTCCCATGAGAATTGTACACACAGGGCTGTTCTGAGTACAGCAATTGCTTCAGTGGTGCACAAACTCCCATGGCTGATACCACACAGGCTTGTCTTCCCAAGTCCCCTGTGCATCAGAGCAGAATGAAGAATGCATTTCACTCTGCAAGCTACTTCTGTGTGTGAAAAACCACTAATTTTGTCAATCCCTGTCTCGGTCTTCTTCTCCTTTTACCCTACAATATGTATAGCCACTTAACTGGGCATGTAAAAGAACGAGCTACTTTTTCTAATAAGCCTGGGTAATAAACCAGAAGAGAATCAAGCAAATCACTAAGTACTGTCTCTTTGTTTTCATGAGTTCTTTGCACAGAACTCTCTTCAAAGAGGTCTCTTTCGATGCACCAGTGGGATGGCTACCTCTTCTCTGATTCCTAAAAGAAAATATGACATTTAAATAATTCATTTGCCTGGAATGGCCTGAATGAGATGTTAAATTGGACTCATTTTCAGGCAGGGTTCATGACACTCACATATTCCAACCCAGAGCAGCCTGAATAATCTTGGACATGCTATTAGAGAGCATGGGTTGCAATTTTAAATTTGAATGACAAAGTTTGCATAACACCAGATTTTTTCGTACATGTCTGTACTAAAAAAAGACACAATCTGTTTTGTTTTACCCAGTATGCTATTAGAAATCACAATACCATTTTGCTCAAGTGTTTTTATAGTATTTTGAACAATACAGTTATCCATGATCACATGTATATTCAGGTAGATAACGCCCTTAGACATTTGCTTCACTCTTCAAACCTTTTCTTATGATATATGAACAAGAATAAATTGTGAATGTGCACCATAGTGTACTATAAATCACTTATCTGCCAGATATAAGATGCCATAATTATATGGCTACTGTTTTCATGTTAAGAATAGGTACAGACATCTGATTGTGCATCAAGTGTAATTTTTTGATGGCAGCTGTGATGGTAGTTCTACAGGGGTTCCTTGCATTTCCTGTACAATGATGACATACTTGTATGTCATGCTGACCACTCTTTCTGGCAAGTGTGCTTTTAAGCAGTATAGGATGACAAGTCACATCTTGGACTGAAATTCAGCATCCAGATTCAGCATCAGATTTTCATACGTCAACATGATCTACTTTGTTCTGTGCTCTAGATAACAATAAACCTAATTTTCTCAGTTTGACAACCTAAATGTTAGGTTTATAAAATAAAGCAGAAAAAGCTTTAAAGAGATTTATTGTTCCTGCACTAATCTGGGAACTCTGTGGCAAAATATAAGCAAAGAGTAAAATATTGACGTACCTCCACACCACTGTAGTCCTCTATCTTTTTGTGCTCAAACAAAACGACTGACACCGGCAATGTCTTGCAGGAGATGCTGTGTGTTTACTGATGAGGGCAGGCCCTTGCAAAGTCAACCCGTTTCACAGCATAATCAATGTGAAGATGTGGGTGAGGGTCTGTGGGTCAACCTCCATTATTTCAGGTTATTGCTGCGAGCACCACGTTTAAGTTTTGCGGTCAGCTCATTTGTCACCACGTCAGCCCCGTCGCTCCTGATATTACACCAATAATTGTGGTCTCTTATCTCACAAACGAGAAAGCATACCCCCATTCTAAACCTTGCCAATACATCACATACTGTATAATGTTATTACCTCAATGGAGAGAATAGGGGGATTATTTAGAGGAGTGTAAATGCCTGAATAAAATCCTCTCCCATTTTCCATTTCAGCTCATTTAAAAGTGTACAGGACGGCATAGCCTGGCACTTTAGCCTTTCTAAAATAGCTTCATTTATTTGCAGACTTAATATAGGCAGATTGTGGTCTGTGATGTACTTCTTTCAAATAATATTTCCCACCGGGCAGTGTTATGAATATTCAAAATGATAGGTTTTTGCTGGTTAAATCAAAATCAAAACATTGCTAATTTTACCTATGTGCTTTAGAAAAATTTAAATGATCCCTGAAATAACTAGCATAATGTATTCAAGAGACTGTGACCTCCATTTGTGACCTACAGAAAATGTTTTCTATCAGCCTTCTAATGGAAAATTACACATATTCAGTTAGCCCAATATGCTGCCACATATTATGAAAAATGTAATAGAGGAAAAAAGTTGTAATTTCAGAGCAATACAAACCTTTTTGCATGATGAAACAACACTGACTGCTAAGATTTTCGTGGAGCCCCTGTTGCTTCAGCCCAGAAATGATTCCAAAAGTGGATAATATAAACCTTTTGGCCAGCTTTTCCATATGATAAAAGAAGGTGCAACTAAAGACAGCATCTGGGATTTTTAACAGCATCCTCTTTTATACCCCTGGCTTCTTAGTACTGAATACAACCTGCAGCAGTACAACAATGAATATAAATGTACAGTATACCATCGTACACAGTACACATTCAGACAAAGACTTGTTTTTCATTGAATTATGCAGTTGGGGCACTGGAAGTTGTCACTTTTGGATCTTCTGGGTTTCCTCAAGTTGCAGTCCATTGGCCATTATAATTTAAGCGTATCATGTGGTACTTTCTGTAACCTCTGTTGAGGTTAGTTATTGCATACTTACTAATATATGTGTTCAGTTTAGATGCTGAACAACTAAAGAAAAGCTAGACAAATGAAAGGCACTGAAGATGACTGGAATTGCATGAGAACATTTCAGTCTTACGTTGCACTGAAATTGGAAGATATAATGCGAAGTGCATTTTAATAAACAGTATAGTCAATAGCTCAATATGCCAGAATGCTTAGTGCAGTAAATGTCTTTACTTTGTCTGCTATATCAGCCTGTTCCTCACACAAATATATTGATTAGTACCAATCCAATGTCTCTAATTTGGGCAGAGGAATTAATACCTATAACCCGAATGACTCCAATTGGCATCCTTTTGCACTACTTGCAATCTCTATTACTTTTTCTCAGTTATTTCTGGAACTGCAATACCCATTCTGTGATTCAGCTTTGTGTGGCCCAAATCTGGGGGCAATCAAGTGACAATGAACTCAGTCAACATAAATCTCAAGCACACAACTCAATCACAGCAAGCATGTAAAAAAGGGGTATCAGGCGGGATACAGTTGCATTAAGACTTTTTATCATGAAGTTTAGTAAGTAAAGGAATTTTTAAAACGGTGCCAGAGAAAAACTTTGCAGAAACTGCAAGCAAGAGGCATATGTTTTACATACATGTTGAGTTGAGTCCATATGTAAATACTGTTTGGGTTTCTACTTAGAGAGAAGAATGAGCCAAGTTACAGGACAATAGGACAATAAGACCTTGTGAAGCAGATCTATGTACACATACCCAGTTATGCTGAAGTATTGGTATTGAAATTAACTTTGCAAACTTACTTTTAATTGATTTTACATTATACTTTTGTTATGTTTTGGTCCCATGTCTCTTAGTAATGGCTCACAAATTCATTATTGCACCTGACACTATTCATACATAACTTCACAGTACAGATCAATGGTAATTTCCTTTAACATGACATGTCATGTGTAGAAAACCTGGACATTCACTGCATGATGCATTTTTTGAACACAGCCATCTATTTTGAATGTACTTTAAAATAAATAATAAATGCAAACACAAATCAGTTTTGTTTTTATGTAAAGGATTGACTTGTGACATTTAAATAGCTGATACACAATGTCACAATGGCAATCTAATGAATGTGCCATGTGTTAGATTACCATTTGCTATCTCTACAATACAAAAGACAATTATAAAGTTTCCAAAGTTCCAAGTTTCAAAAGTTAAAGGGTTAAATTACCTGAACATACCACTTAGTATTCACATTAAGTTGCAGCCACAATTAATGCATTTCTTAGTTCTACAAATTTGTTTTGAACTTGTGCAACACAAGTAATGTTTATTAATGTAAATAAACCTTATTCATACAGTACTATCAGAATGCAAGTAAAAGGTGGCTGATTGGCTGCTGTCTAATTGCTGCTCCTGAAAAGGAACAGTGATCAAAAATGATATACACCAACTAGCATGTGCAGCCTCTGCAAGTCAATGTTCAAAATCTGGGCCCATCTAAATGGAGGAGAGCTATTGATTATTTCAAAGGACATCAAGCTGAAAATTGTCAATCAGCTTTTGTCATGAGAACATGAGAAGCTCTCTATCAACAGCCCGTTACTTCAGCTCACCTTCATCTACCTTTAGATATGAAGAAATAGATGCTTTAATTCAGCACAAAACAACAGAAAAAAACAGAAGTGTAACTTAATATAAATGAAATTGTATGTTTACTACAACTTCATAGAATTACCACAGAGAAAACATAAAACAATTATACATGGATTTTTACCTGATTAGGAGGCAAATGAAATTACATAAAGTTTGCTGTTAATTACAGTCTTCAATCATTCCAGCTAAATGCAGAAACCAAGTTCCCAAGCGATATTACTATGGGTTTCTAAAGACGCACCGCTTCAGGGCAGTTTCCTCCAACCTCTTGGTTTAAGAGCTATTTTTGTGAGTTGAACTTGCCAGTCACAAAGGAATAGAAAGTGTAGAGTGATTTTATTATTAGTATTATTGTGAAGTGATTCAGAGCCTGCATTGGTTATAAGACAAATCAGGATCAAGTAAATGTACGAATAAATAAATAAATAAATTCTATGCTTGAATGCATGACAACTGAAAATAAGAGTCAGTCAGTTGTGAACTTAAAAAGCAAAATTTATGTTAATATGTTTTGCTTACCCTTTTATCCAGAGTGGTTTCAATTTTTACGTTATCCATTTGAAAGGATGGATATTTACTGAGCCAATTTGGGTTAAGTATCCTTGGCAACATTTCAATGGCAGTGGACCAACAGGGGATTGCATAGGCAACCTTTTGGGTTAGGAGCCCTGCTCCTTCATCTCTATGTCATACTGCCAATGCTACTTTACTAATCTGGACTCTTTTTAGTGATGATTTACATGCAAATACATTAAAACATTTGCATGTGAATTATTTTATTAGCTACAGTTCTACTTTGTTGCTAGATAGGACTGAAGGCTACAGGGACAAGTGGAGGATTGCAATAAGCACGTTTTTTAACCACTTTGTTACACCACTGGTATTGTGTTGATCTTTCATAATCGAGCAACATGTCATTTAGGTCAGGTGCTGTTTTGCTGTGCTCCACACATGGATCACTATGCAATATTTTTCTGATCATCCAATTAAACCACACTGGACTGGATTAAATATATTTATTTGTATCTACTTGCTAGACATAATGAAATATAACTCATATCTAGCAAGTAATTATAGACCTTACATTACAAAAACTCATGTCACATTGGTCATATTAGGCATACTGGTGGTTTAGAAGATTTGTGACATTTTTTTCCAGTTTTCAAATAATAGAGCAAACAAGCATTCTCTTTCTGTACTTTTATCTTGCAATTTTTCCAGCACACACACTTGCTATATCATTTGCTGTTTTTGAAGTTTGTAACTCAAGCACTACGAAGAGAAAATGTTCATTTAAAGGCAAAGTCATTTATATGCCTACCATGACAGATGAGATGGTGTATTTTCACGGTCTTAGTGCAAAGTGCTAAATGTTATTGCTAAATGAATAACATCAGAATATGCAGTTTCCAAACAAATTCAAATGTATTTGCCATACTCATATGGCTTCCACGGTATATGACCTAGACAACTGCCAATTTGAAGGCATTTATCAGAGTGATGTCACATCATGAATCTCTTTGCAAGATCAAAAGGTTATGTTAGCAGAAATTGAAGACAGTGTCTATTCACCATTTATAATATGGTGGTGAACCCATTTGACCCAGGCAGTGTGAAACATAATACTATATTTGTGTATTTGCCATGCATTACAATGGGGCGTGACTCCCTGATCAAATGACACAGCCATTATTCCTTCAAAATGTAGATATTCCTTCTTATTGTGTAAACAGTAGACATAACTTTTCAAGAACTGGTCAAGGAGTCTTGTGAATTTGAGAAAAATGTCAATAATTCACACATAAACTATCACAGTGAAGGAAATAGTGTTTGGCCACATTCACAATGATAACTAGATACATTTACAGTATGCATGCTCAATTTCAGGCTCCTGCTCTTTGTACCATAGTAGTCCTATGCATTTTCAAAAAAACCATCCAAACACATGAGAAATGTCATATTATCCATACATTACAGGGTGTGGTGACCATATAACACAACATAGGCACTATTCCCATGCAATTCCACAAAGGTATTACTACTTAGAGACCCAATATTCAGGGAATATGAAACTATGGAAAATTATGGCAAAGTGCATTTTTGGCCACACTGGTGTGACTATGGAGAGGCTGCTTGGGAAAAAAACTGGGCAATGTCACAGTTATACATAACACAAAAAGAGGTGGGAAAAATGGTACAGGCACATAATGCTTGCAACCATTCCAAGCCAGAAAGACTAATTACAATCATGGCTGTGTTCAGCAAATGTAACACAAAGCAGATTGTCACTGGTTGATGGGCTCTACCTGTTGATAACATCCAAGTGTGAGACATCAACACACTTTTGTTGCAAATGATAATGTTGTACTATTTTAAATTAAATCTAGAACACCATATCATTAGTTACCTCCCACACTTCAAACAGTATTGCAATAATTTTGAATTTTAATGGGCTTTTCAGAAATGTCAGAGAATGTAATTTTGCACTGTTTTCCAGGATGGCATTTTAAGGGAGCACATGTAATATCAGTTTATCCAAAAGGTATTAAGCACCAACTTAATTAAAAAAACAACAACAAAAAACATTTTAGTTCGAACAGTTCATTTAATATGGTGACTATTGAAAAATGTTTACCTGTCTTTCTTTTTCTCTTTCTCTCTCTACATGTATATATCTATGTGTGTGCATGTGAGATGTGTGCAAGATGAAGCATGACTCAAGTAAGCATTTTCATGCAGTAGTCTGAGGTCTCATTGGATTGGTGTAGTCTACACATCTGTTAGATCTCAACAGTCTAATACAGTAACATGAAAACTGTATTAGAATTCTGCTCTTTTGGTGAATGGCAAATTGTTGACCAGCATAAACTAATGTGGTAATATGGTTAGTGAGGTGAAAAAGCAAGTCATACATAGTCTTGTGCCAGGATATTTCTGAATTGCACAGATTGCAGTAGAAATTTCTCCATTGTTTTATGAAAAACTGTAGCCAAATCACAACTTTTGTCCACCTTTCTGAAATGAATTTGTTTTTGCTTTCCATCATTTAGAATATTTTCCAGTTGTTTGATTACTAAATTTCTCATGGATTAAGTTTTTAATCATTTTATTCAAATGAAGTAAATGCTGCAGCACTAATACAAATGAGATATATTTTTCCTGTATAGTTAAAGAGAGTGGTTTGTACTCACGTTTATTTGATTGTCTTCAGCCACATTAGGTTGGAACAGTGGCTCCTCATCGCTGGACAAGTCATTTGCTTCCTGGGCCAAGTTTCTATGCATTGTTCTCCGAAATAAGGAGCCCATCTTTAACACCATCAAAGATGTGTCACAAAACACTCAACTGTCACAGCTTTTAAACAAAATCAAAAAAGCTATATCATATGAGCAGAAAGGAAGATGACTGATAAATATGGTTCCAATAAGGATCAAATTGCAGACTTTTCATGACAGTTACAAATGTCCTCAGAGCTGCTTACATGTGTATATGTATTAGAGTTCCAGCACTATCCTTATTTGTGCTGTCAGAAAAAAAGCTCTTTTCATAGCAGTGGTGCACTGGAAATGTGTGGGGCCAAAGCTGCTGACTGCCCAAAGCCTTTGAAATGCATTCAGCTGTGTTGGGCATTTTTGTTTTCACTGCATCTGCCATGAAGGTTCTCATAGATTTTGTACAGGGTTTTGATTAATGAACTACTGAACAGGAGAGCTGAAATAACAGCACTTGTTGTTATCTGTCCTTTACTTCCTCAAACATTTTCCTCAACACATTTGACATAATCTGCATTGGAGGTAGTGAGATCCATGGGTTCATGGGCTTTGTTCTAGTGGAAGTCTTAATTGCTCAAGTAGATCCATTGATTGGAAAAGAACTTGAATGACCTATTGTGAGCATCCAACAGATGCTGGTGGGAGACAAAATATATTGAGAACTGGAGTGGAAACTGCTGAATTAGCCACTGATCTTTTCTGAACTTCAACCTCAACAAATGTGATATCTGTGTAAATGTTGAACAATTACATGTTTTAGTCATTATCTTTTGTTTTGTGTTACCTTTCTCATTTTATTAATCCTTTATTTGGCAGAGACTGCTCTACAGAGCGACTTAAAGTGCATGATACTGTGACAATCCATTTTAATTCATATCTGAAGATATTTATTGCCCACAGTAGCAACAATATGTGCAAATGTTTTATGTGGGATCCATTGACTGAATCATTTGCTGTCCTTTATGAAAATCTTTGACAAAATAGTTTGCTGTGCTGCTGATGGCAAACCTCATTGATGACATGGGGGAAAAAGGTTATAATAGTGATGATATAATGATCTATAACAAATGTTAATGGAATAGATTTCTATACATTCTGAGGGTTTTCCTAAAACAATACAGAAGTGTAGTCTTAAGAGTTATGTTTGCTAAAAAAAATGAAATAAATAAGTACTTTCAACAGTATTTCCAAAATTTGAGTCTTCAACACATTTTCAATATTACAGATGGGCCCATTTTCAAAATTACAGATGTACCCAAACAAGTTAAAGGCTTCAGTCCCATAAGAAAAAAAATCTTTTTCATTTTTCCAAGCAACAATAGAAAATTGCCTGCTTCCTTCTGTGTGTCTCAAAACTGCTGGCACAGTACATTGGAGCACCTACAAGGGAAAGACACAATGTTTCTGTGACTTAGAACCCCAAGACATATTTAAACAATAATAATAATAAATCTCTTCAAACTGTCACTGCTATCCTCCTATCAAGCAGAATATCCATACCCATTTTGTCTCATGCTGTGTTTTTGGTTTATCTTTAATAATTCCTTGTTATCATTAGGCCACATGTGAAATATATAAAAACTAAATCTGACAGGACTGATCTTTACTCCGAACTTTTCAATGTCACAGTACTTGCTGTAGCTTAGATTACTTTGATTACCTAGATTACTTTGATCATGAACTTTGTGTTTTGTGGCTTAAAACTTAATTGTATTCAGTTTGATTTATTAAACTTGGTGTTGAGTCAAACTGTTGTAAAAGTTATGAAGTGAATATCTTAACATTCTACTTTTTGGATAAATATCACATGAAATAATAAATCAACATATGTTTTATATGAATCATTTCTTTCATGCAAGTCAAGATATTTACAATAAAAAACTCCATTTCCTTCATCCTTGTCTGCATTGTACTTGTGCATTTAACCAAACGAGTGTTCATCATTTAATGTAATATGCAGAACAGAGTGAGTGCTGAACTGTGCTGTCATGAAATACTCGGAAAAGTGACATCAACCTACCTGTCAATTAGCCCAACCACATTCAATGTCGTGAACCTCCTGATTGATCAATGTTTATTCAATTCATCCAAACTGCTTATCTGCACACTGAGCCACACGAGGTGAACACAACTTATAACTAGGCAGTCTATTTAATGTTTTGCTCAATCATAGCTGCACAATGTATTGCATAAAAATAAATCATACTAAGCTCTTGAGGAAATTGTAACTCATGTAGCTACTTAAAACACCTATAGCTCTAGTTTTTTGATGTGTTGTGAGATAGAATACAATAACAAGTCAAATTATCCTGAAAATAAATGTGAGATCAACCCCACTGTTGAAGTGCTAGGTATGGTCCTCTTATAGCTATTTTGAAGATTGAAATAACATAGTGTCCAGTTGCTTTAAGTGATAACCAACACACACTTTATACCACTTAACACACAAGGTAAAACAATTACAGTTCACTGCAACTTTCTTTACACTTTTCATAAGTATTAGTTTATTGATTAACTGCACAATTAGTTAACTGTACAATGTTTTGCAGCAGGTAGCTACTGAAATATTTAATCTTGTTGTTCAGGATAATTAAGTTATATTCTGATGTTATAATTGTTATCATTTTAATGTTACAATACAGCATTGATACAAACGTTCTCTTAGATGTAGACAAAGTTGCGAGATACAAAGCTTTAACATTTCTAATTTCACTGCATAATTTTCATGTGTGCAATATTGTATATAATTATATTAATTACGAAATGTTGAAATATTGTGTGGAGGGGAGCTGAGTCAACAGATGACTCAAAAGGGAATGAGACACTGCAAGTGTATGTTGGTACTTTTTACAAATGTGCCCAGTATTACATTACCTTAACTGTTGCTTGCAGTTGAGAGCAGCAATGCCTTTTCTCAACACTGTTGCACATAATCTCAGCTAATTGCATTCCTTTGATGCCCATTTACCTTTTAATGACAAAAAGTTCTACAGTAACACCAAATTAATCATCAGTGTATTTTTAAAGGCTGCATAGATCACAATTGCCAGAGGCATTTGTGTCTGAATAAACAGAGCTGTGAACCCAGTCGAAAAGATTATTTAAGACATTTAATTGAAAACATTTTAATTATGTTTGACTTTTATGCTACATTTAAAATGGAACTTCATTTGCCATACAGCCTTGCCTAAAGGTTGGCCTCCATCACATCAGCATTACTCTGTCTCATTAAGCATTTCAAATAGGGAGAATTAGGTTTATTTCTAGGCATGAGCTGTAATCAGTTCACACCACTGGTGTAGTGCAAAATGTTATTATGAACATTTAGTCCCTCAGCATTTCACCAAAGTTCATCTCCACAATCCACCTGTCTTCCACATAAGAATATGAATATAAAATGTTAAATGAAAACATAACTTCACAGGAGTTTAACACACAAGAAGAAAACAAACAAAAGAAATAAAAAAGAAAAACTTGTGTTGTATATACTACACTTAAACATATAGTTTCCATTTAAGACTTCTCAGTAGATAGCATTTGGAGAGAAATGTCTGAGAATAAATAGGCTTGAGAAATGTGTGGGATAAAAAACATAAATTATATCATTATGTGCATGGGCGTCTCTACATTAGGGGCCGGTGGGGCCTGACCCCACCACAAGATGGCAGTATTGAGTTCTTTCATTTAGTTTCTTATCTCTCAGGCACAGCAGTTCAATGAATAAAATTCATGTTGAATAACTCAACCTTTGATAGATATTATCCGTAAATATCTCTTTTTAAATGCACTCAAAGAAATAAAAACTGTTTCCCGTAATTTAGTTTAAATGACAGGCCCATCTGCGCTCCCCCGGTAGTCTACTTTCTTGTGTTTTCCCGTTTGTTTGTGCAATGTACTGTACCCTAAGGCGCTTGATGCTTACAAGTATCTGTCCATGGGGCTGACCCTGACAGTATGACAGGGAAGCCCTTCTGCGCATGTCATAACGGATTTTCTATGTTGGCCTGTGGGGCCCAATCGTCTCGGCCCCACGTTTGGTAACAACCACATAAAGGTCAAGTGCAGGGTGCAGAAATCACAGCTATGTGTCAACTGGCTAGCTAGGTGTAGATCTCCTCCTATGTGTCAATTGGCTAGCTAGCTGTAGATCTTCTCCTGGCTGTAGCGGTAGTAGCTGTCTCCTGACAATCGTGTTATTGATGCAAGAATGCATTAGACTCTCGTAGTAGCCTAGCTGTAGCAGTCCCTAGCTGTAACTTTTGAAATAGCCTATCACCATGAACCAGGTTGAAAACCTCTTGGCCACCAAATTCAGTTCTCACAGCAGAGTGAGCGTGAGCCAGATACGTGAGCGAGCAGATGTTATTGCTCAAGAATCACACAGCAGTGGAAAGAAGTGGAGGAAAACAAATTCAGTGACAGTTATGAAGGAGGCATGGGATACAGTGGTGAGCCATGTAGAGCACAGATTTTGCAACAGTGACTGTTTGATTGCAGCAAAACTTGTGGATTGCACACTTTTCACAAAATTCACAAATGATTGAGTAATTGAGAAATTGAGTGTGCAGTGAAGATATGGCCCGTTGCAAACAAGGCAAAACTCGAAACTGAACTGGTGTCCCTGTACAACTACACCGCGCTGCACCCAGGCAACTCTGCACTGTCTCTGTTGAAATCAATATATGACAACAATCTGCAAGCAGTATTGTCTGAAACAGTGACATTGCTAAAATGTCTAATTAGCATTAGCCTGTTTGGTAATGCATGATCTACGCTATTACATGGATTGGCCTCCCTGTTTGGTAAAGAAAGATTTACAGTATTACATGCATAAAACATTGTAGGCACACAAGATTAATAGGTAAATAAGTAAGCAATATTACTTTAAACTTGTACACAAAATTAGTATGTTCATTGTCCATAGTATGTCCATTGCATGTTAAAGAAATTTCAGGAGTTTAACTTAACTTACACGTAAGGTCAACGATTGCATGGCAAAAGAGATTGTTTGGCGATGTAGAGTATGTGGCCAAGGTCCTGAAAAAGCTGAGCTGGGATTGCAAGCGGAATCTCAGCTGCGCAGAGGCCGGAGCAAGTGACGTAGTACAAGGAGTATGTGGAATTTAAATAGTCCTCACAAAGGGAAGTCGGACATTGGGTAGCACGTTAATGAATGTTCCTTTCGAACTTATGTTTGAACATAATTTAGTTTAAATGACAGGCCCATCTGCGCTCCCCCGGTAGGCGACTTTCTTGTGTTTTCCCGGTGAGCAGCTGGGCGTCATAGTGTGTATAAGGGTTTCATCACTGTGTCAAACCAGTAAGGTTGAGGCTCACAGTCATCACCGATAGGCTTGACAAGCTAATTGGTGCCCCACCAGAATTTCTATGCCAAAGACGCCACTGATTATGTGCAAAAATAAGATGCAATATGCATAGTAGTGTGTGTATGTAATGTACCATATGCAACTTTCATTGTCATTCTGAAGACGCTCTGCCTGCTAAGTAAATTGTCATATTACTTAAAATTGTTATTCCTGGTAGCAGAATTAAGTTATGAGATTAATTAAGTTATTATTATTTATTAATTATTATTAATATATATATATATATATATATATATATATATATATATATATATATATATATAATTAATTAATTAATTAATTAATTAATTAATATATTATTATTATTAATTAAGTTATTATTAATTAAGTTAAGTTATAAAACACTAACAAAGTTTTAAAGAAAACAAAAGGCCAAATGTTGTGCATATGTAGTTGTTTTTTTCAGCTGGCAAATTGACTACTTGTGACAATTAGAGAGATAGCCAGGAAACTATGAATTAAGTACCATATTTAGAAAACTGCTCCTACTTGTAAAACAATTAACAGGTAAATTAACAGATGATTTGAATGTGGTCCTTATACCCACAACTTTATTAGATCAGTGAAAAGTTAGTGAACAAATCTCAGTTAACAAGATCAACTCGCTGCAGTCATGCTATCCCTGCATGTACACAAGTGCTATCAAACCCCCAGACTTTGGCAACAGACATCTTTCAGTGGGAGCTTGCAGACAGGCTGGGGATATCATAGTCATCTATCAATCTTGCACTGCTGTGCCATTCATAGCATGGCTCAGAAATACAAAATCTCCATGTGGCCAGAGAACATGGAAGGAAATAACCTACTACCAGATGGGCCACCTGTAGAGCCTCCAAACAAGGCTATAATCCAAAGAAAGCGTAATAAGGCACCTGTGAAACATTGGTTACAGTTTCACTTTAATGAATATATTGGATGTTTGTGTTATTTTATACTGATCAACTGTCAACAGTTCCCATTTATCTCCTAAAGGAGTTGAAATACAACAAAATAGTATTTCAGCCATTTATTTTTTCACTGAAGTGTGTTAAATCATTTAAAATGGTCTTAATGGAGACATTAATTTTAACTGAAACTAGGAAATCCTTTAAGCTCAGCTGTCACGTATAGATGCTGCATTAACAGCTCTGGCAATTTGCTGCAAAAGAATATTTTTCTATTTTGGATTGACATATCATCTCTGGGAAATCTGAGCATTCTGAGAATTTTATTTTGCCACAAATGCTGATGATGGGACTGGAGCAGTGATGTGGTAGAGCAGGACAAACTGAAAAAAAAAAACAAAAAAACAATAAATGCCATACTAGACTTGCCTTGTTAGGATCAAATGATCTCTACATTTTAGTAACAAAATGGAATAAAACAAGAGATATGATCAAGTGACCAACCTACAAATATGATAAACCAAGATCCATCTTTTTCTCAGCTAGAAAAGGTTTACTGTCCACTTGAGATCGCTAGAATAAGCTTTTTTCACTGATAATGTCATACCTGTACCTGAACTTTTAGGACAACAATATATTGGTAACAATATTTGTATTGTTCATAGTTTGTAAATTGTACATTTTTTATGATTGCCATGATTAATTTTTTTTATAACAATTTAGTGTATTAAATCAAATGATATTCGTCTATCCACCTACTGTAATAAAGTGTACTTAGCACTTGCCATCAATCAGGTACCCATGCATCTTTCTTCTTATGGTGATATGAATATGGACACTTGGACAACAACATCTATGATTTAGCTGCTAGCTAGTTAGCTGGGGAGCTGGAGACCATGCCAAGACCATGATTTACACCAAAATTCTAAAAAAGAATTGTGGGGTATTGGAATCTAATATGTGGTAGAGCACTAGGTTCTGGATTTGAGGGTGTTGTGATTTTATTCTTGGTAGGACAGTGCTGTTTCACCCTTGGGCATGCTACACCCTTTGGTCCAGTAAAAATATATTTATGTGAATGGGTGTATTATACATGTGTATTATAAATGTATTATAAAAGTTACACAGGACCCAATAAATGGTAATGTAAAAATCAACATTTTTTAATAGACAGTAATGCACTGATAATTATATGAAAATGACATATTATTGTATCAGTTTTGCTTCTGCTACTATTTATATGAGGTTGTAAACATAATATCTAAAATTAATGTTCAAATAATCTGAATTTTGATACTCAGGAAAGGGCCAATGTTAATAACGCTGCAGCAGAAAACATTACCCTAACAAATTATTATTAAATATTCCCAATGCACTTCATTCTGCTTTATTCTCAACTGTCCGCCAAATTAAAAACAGATAATGAGGAATGTAAATGAATAATCTTTAACGCTATTTCCACATTACCTGGGGCTATGCTGGAAAAAACAATATAGAGATATCACTTTTGACCAGGTGCCTTTTATGGCTAATTATCACTTCCACTAATTGCCTCTGTGTATAATGGTTGCAATAAAAAGTATGACCTCCTTCCAGCTTTGGAGATGCACAACATGAAAGGTTTCTTTTTCTAACCCTTTCACATGTAAATATTTCGTAAATATTTGTAAACAAAAACACGTAAATATTTCCAACTGCCCCCCAGCGTGACTTATTGTAGCTCGTGCACACCTGCTGTTCTAGAATTTGGTTATGATATCATAACAAACATGCTTTCTGCCCAGTGCTAGGAGCCCAGTTAGTTATAATAGCTAACAAGGCATGGAAGTTGGTTAATATCTTAACTAATATCCTTTACTAAAACTGGTTTAGTACATATAGAATTGCAGCAGACACATACCCAAATCTGGTATTCTGTATGTGCACACATGGTAGTCCTTGTTGGGTGAAACAGCAGCTAACGTGGGTATGCTTTGTGGTACTCAGAAATACAGATAACTAAATGTGAACTGTCTTATTTCGAAATATAATTTTAGGAATATATAATATGATATAAATTTCCTAGAGTTAATATTCCTATACTTTATTGTCGAGATAAATAAACCCGCTTTATCCGTGGATGCATCTGTGCACTCTCTCTGCTCGGTTGAATCCTGCTCCTCTGACATTATTTTGTTTGAAGTAGATTGTCAGGCTTCTCAGTCCACACTCCAGGTAAGTGGGTGGCTGTAACGCACCTTTACAAAAGGAAGAAGACGACATTATTTTGCTATTCTTGACTGGATTGGGATGTCGGACGAATTTATTAATTACAAGACAGTTATAATGGTGAGTAAAGTTTGCTACCTCTCCAGCTAGGTTTGCATTATTAATATTTATCTTGCTCATTTGTTTTTATGTTTGCTGTGGATGATGTGCATGTGTTACATTACATGGTTTGTTATACTTTCATTAGCTAACATTACATCATTATTATCCATCAAGCTAGCTAGCTCCTGCCTGGCAGTGTCCATGGCAATAAAGTTTAACGTTAAATGGAGAAAAGGCCAACGTTATAATGATCTAAATCTGAGTATATTCGACAAACTGGTAATTAAGACTGACACTCTGGCCAGGTGTTATGCAAAAAGAGCGACAGAATAACACAGCTGTCCATTACGGATGGGAAGGCAATACCTGCGCATTACCCAATTTACTGCTTGTAGACTGAAGCTAATAATAGCTAAAACACCTTAGTGTAGGCCCATAATGACATAGCTAAATTGATGAACAGTTTTGCTGTAATGTTAGCCATAATTATCATCTCATCAGCTGATTTAAAAAAATTTTCCACACACAGCATTATGCTACGTAAGTGCTTTATTGCACCAAATGTTGTACCGTAAAAACACAACTTGACACAACACAAAGTTTTTAAACTGCTACTTTTTTGTTTCAGGTGAGTAATTTTTAAGAATGTGATATTCCTCAAAACAAGGAACAGCACACAGGGGTGTGTTGCAGGGTGCAAACACGCATTTTGTGGCCCTCCTCTGCTTCCTCCTTCTGGATGAGGACAGACAGACCTTGCACTTTCTCTTCGTGCGGCTGCTTTGGGCCTCTGTCTGAGGGACCTTGGAGGGGAAGTGGCGTTCAGTAAGACGCAGAGAGTCTCCCTCTGTAACCCTCTGCAGTTGGTGGGTGGCGAGGGGAATGGTGTGCTTCCAACATAACCAGGAAGAAAACAGAATATCAGTAGAAGGAAACCAAATGAGGTTTTTTTGAAACTATGACATTCTAAATTAGAAGTACATTTTCACAAAAAACTGGTACAATTCTTGTCCCGGGAAAGATTATTAATTTTCCGGGACAGTCGCTCAAAAAAAAAGGACAATACTGAGCAAAACCGGGACAGGTGGCAACCCTAGATAATAGTGACCGCTACCTAGCTATCTTACATAGTTTGGCTGCACTGGATTAGCTATTCAGCTAACTAGTAGGCTAGTAGGTATAGTATTAAAGCTACCTAGCTACTCCAACAATTTTACACTACGCATTAGGCTGGGCAGTATGACCTAAAATTTATATCACGGTATAATCTGAAACACAGACAGTAACGGTACATAGGACCTATCATGGTATGTTCCATTTTTTTCTTAAGATTTCAATATAAATGCTTCTGAAGGGGTAAAGCACTGGTATGGCAACTGCATGTCAGCTATTACTGTACTCTTAACTGTATTACTAGGACATATTTCACATAGTACAGAAGTATTTTAAGAACATTTATTGTGCAAAACTGCAATAATAAATAGAAAAAAAAATCAAAACCTTTTCTCAAGTAACTTCCATCTCTGAAAAACACTTTTTCATGAAATAAATAAAATCAAGCTGCACAAAATGAAAATAAAAACTGACTCAGGGATTAAAGCTCTCCGTTGCTACGACAGATTTCCGTCAATTGGATTCCAGAGAGGGCGTGTATGAGATCAGTGTAGATCCGAAGGGGAAAAAAAGCGAGGGGAGAGGAGTGTTATGGGACATAGGAATCGCGCTACCAGGTGATAGGTAGCTGATTTGTATAGGCATACAATCTACTTTGATGTTGGTTATATATACATAGCCTATGGAAACAATTGGAGACGATAATTAATATAGCCCCACAGTGTATTGAAGTAGGCTAATCAATTAATCACGTCTCGGTGTACACGCGCACATTCAGCTTTAGTCTACACACAAGCCGACATTAGATTAACACCAAAATATACATTTATAAACATGACAAAATACCCCAAAAACACAAATTTCAAAAGTCAATAGAAATAGTTCAAAAATACGAAAAAAGTTAATCAAGATTGCAATCAAAGTCAAAGTTTGTGACGAAGAAGGAGCAAGAAGCCGAGGTTCAAAAAGGATCAAGCTGCAATCTCACCACTCCGACGAACGAGAAAAAAGCAATCCTTTTGCAACCACCCACATCTTCCCACCGAGAGTAATCCACAAGGGATTCCAGCAGCTAAGAATCATGCAATTAGATGAGCCTGAACACGGTGTTCATCTGCATGTGCACACAAACTTCCCCTCATCCCTAGCACTTGGCTTGTGAGGATGTCCTATCCATCTTTATTATACAATATAATCAACTGATAGCTCACACAATGCATAGCATAATTAAGGAGTAATGGAAAGAGAATAAAACATTATTGTTAAAAGTAAATAACATGCAGATAGACTTTTAATTCGTGGCCATTATAGTGGGACATAGGGGTTTTGAAAGGTTTTGTCACATCTTTGTATGAAGGCTACATTTTGTGAGGTTACGCTACTGTGTGAGCAAGAGAGAATGGGTGCGCATCTGACAGTAGTGCAAACTCACAGTGCCCCAGACAACAATATTGGGAAAGGCTTTGGCTCTATGGCTGCCACGTGAGGAGGTAGCTCATCGTTCTTACTGTCAGAGTCCCCCTTGCTTGAGTACTCAGACTCATTATCAGACTTGAAGAAAATCTCCAAAATCTCCACATCGCTGATTTGTCTCCTTCTGTAAGCCATAGCCTAAACTAAACGCAAACCTAAACTAAACGGCAAGATTAAAGTGAGCTACCAATAAATATTCTGTCACATAATGATTTATTGACTACAAATATTCTGTCACATAATGTTTTATTGACTACATTATTCACATGCTTTCAATCGCTGGTGAAAAAACATGTATTCCAGTTCTTGTATACACTATAATGGGCATATACAATATTTGTAAAATGCTATTTTTTGAAAGTTATACTAATTATGATAAGCTAAAGATTAGCTCATTTCTGTCAGAGGCAGCCATTATTGTTTACATTGCCATCAATTCAGTGTATTCTGGGTAAACATCTGAGCAAAGATAAACAGCCGTGTCTATATGGTAACCCTCACGACAGAGTGTTTGCTTGTCTTAATTTGAAATATAAGTGTAAATATAATTATATGCTTATACACAATACATAATATTATATAAACTGCCTATAGCAAATATTAGTATATTGTATTTTAGAGATTAATAAGATGGCTTTATCCATGGATATATCAGTGCAATAGTGCTGCTCAGTTGACCCAAGTAGCAAGCATACCATGGAAAAAACATGGAATGCCATGGTGTTAGATGTATTGAAATATTTACTCACATCCAGAAACACAGGATTTCAGAATTTTTAATAACTCATGCATTATTAAGATTCTTATATTTTTCACCATGGTATTGGCTATACTTTCTAATGTTAACATTAACTAGAGTTTTTTTCTGATTTGGGAGTCAGAATTGTGTTACGCTCCTTATGTTACAACTTATGTGAATCTGCCTTGAAAAATAAATAATCATAATTGCATTTGTGGAACATTTTTTATGTGAAAAAGCAGTGGGTTTAGAAGGAATGTTGCTTTGTTGTGTCACTTGTAAATAGCCGTTCTAATCTAGTGTTCTAATCACACCGGTGTGACTGTATGCTGTAGGGTCCACTCTAGAATTATCACATCTTTGTGACTGTAGACATGTTAAGTCCCTCACTGCACATCAGTGTGTTTGTTATGGGTATGCCACATGACGGCAGGTAAAGGGTGCAGGGAAGTAGGGGTTATGGGTCACATGATGTCAGGGTCACGGGTGCACAAAGGTGTGCACCTCAGGTATTTTAAATGGCGGCAAGCACAGTCGTCGGGGAATTAGAGTGAGTACCGGCGTGGTATATTGTGTGTATCTAGCTGTCTCTTATACAGAGTTGTTATACAAAGTGCAACTGTATGTATAAAGTTAATGAGACGGTGGTGCATTTTTGTCGCGTTTGTTTTCTAGTTTTGTTTTGTTGTTTTCGGTAGGACGGTGGAGCCGGCCCGACGGTCTATTGCAGACTGGCCGGTCCTCACCATTTTATTTAATTCTTTTGCACACCGATCTCCAGAACTCATCTTTTCTCTACTTCACATTACCTTCTTCTCTCTCTCAAACCACTCTTTCTGAAATTTCTGTGCACTGCTATCTCTTCATTTTCAATTACAAATTGTACGTTAGGCTTGTCTTATACAACCACTGCACCCATACAAAAATGATTACGTGAATCAGACAGTGCACTGCAGTGAAGAGGTTGCTTATTGGAGGATAGGGGCCACCCCACTCACTGACATCATCCAGGCAACTCACAGGTGCCAGACAAATCACAGAGTTCCTGAGACTAGGGAATCCTTGGCTGACCTACCCACCCCTACTCAAGTGGAACAAAGCCAATATTGTCCACTGCTGTGAGTCAAGGTTGGCTGATGACACAGCTAGTTTTGAACATAGGCTGTAGGCCCAGCCTGCATATGAGACAAGCATTTTACTGACTGAGCCGCTCAGCAGCCTTTTTGTACTGTTATACAATGACTAATCTAAAGCTAGGCTAAGTCTTTTACAATTTTCTGTAAATAGGCTGACATTTGAATTTTACCTCAGAATTTAATTCAAGATATTTCTTCTCCTTTTACAGATATTGTAGATTAGACCCTATTGTTTACTTTCCTATTTATTCCTGTTTTCTTGTGAACTGCATTTTGTACTTTTGTACAGACATTACTACAGACATCAATGCATAATGTCAGGTGAATTACTGAAAAACTGACATGACTTGTGTGGAAAAACATACTTGGAAAGTCAGTAAACCCCTGGGTACATAAATGTGGTTGTCCTTCTTGATATTAACCTGCTGTTAGGTTTAGTTGAAATGGTCAGAGGATAACAGTGAGTTGTAGCCTTTCTGGTAGATCTGGATGTGTCAAAGCACATAGGATACCGAGTAAACACAACTATCTTGATGGGCTGACCCTGGGCTCTGTCTCAGCTGGCATTGCACCTGTTTTCTATTCTGTTGGATCAATGTAGCCACAAAGGAGAAGAAAAAACAAAACAAGACTTGAACCTGTGATTCATAGTTCATCGGCAATCACATTTGTATTCTTTGCAGCTTTTTATCCTTTTTCGAACAATTTTTGAACCATGACCTTGACATTCAGATATCCTTACTCAGATACCCTTGTTAGTCTATGGGTAATATTATTTGGTTTATTCATTTCTCTTTCTTTTGCAGTGTTCAAAAAAGAAGAATAAAAGATTTTGAGATAATCATTTTCCATAATCATATCTCTGCATGACTAGCTCTCCAATACATGTAATCAGTAATGTAATTGAAATGGACAGTGTCATGTACTTTGGGGAATGAGCTGCCAGCATGTATGGGTTTAATTCAGCAAAGAAATGGCTGCAGGGCCTCCAGCCTGTTTCTTGTTTCTGTGACAGCTCATGCAGCTTATCCATAGAGCATTACGGACATTTATGTTGAATCCAAGTGTCTAGGGGAAAAATGTGTGGCATGAGGGAGTGCTTGAAGTACACCAAGTCAGCTAAAGAATGTTTAAATTGTAGCCATCTACACCACCCTGGGAGTTTCACCCAGAGTGTTTCAATCTAGTACTTGCACACAGAACGCAGGTTTGTTGATACCAAGCAGCAAGAGACGTGATTTCAGGTATAAAACTGAATTTTATTGACTGAAGAGGTAGTGGAATTACTACAAAGCTAAAAGCGTACAAAAGTACTTCAGCAACAAAAACCAATTTGATAACAAAAAGATGTTTATTGTAGGTGAGATCAACACTGGGTATTGGGGATGGGACAATATAGTTATCTCACGATTCGGTTTGATATACGATATGAGGTTTGCGATTTGATATCACCACAATTCGATAGAGCCTAATAACAGTTCAGTGACAAAGTATGAATATTCAGAATTGATATTTAATTTTTAGCCATGCAAATTCTTATTTGAATAAAGTTCTCTACTAGACAACACATAGAGATCAAAGTAACAACAGAAATTCTCATTAAGATCAGAAATACAACAAAAGTGTCCTAAATACAACAAATAAATGAATAAATACAACAAAACTTACAAGATAAAATTGTCCTGAAAAATATAAGCTTGCAGAAATCTCTGCTATAACACACTTGGCAGCTTTGGTTGTTACATAATGTGTAAACAATACGGAAACGTGACAAAATACAGAAGACAGCAGAGAAAGGGGAACAGACAGGAGAGGAGATGCAAGAGCAGAAGAAGCCTAAGGTTAGAATTCACACTAGGGGTCCAGCAGTCCCACAGAGCATTAATTTTGTATGCTCAATTGGAAGCTCAAACTCACACACTGTATGTGTATGCATATCAGGGCAGTACAGTGTGACAGTTTTGCTCGCATTTGCGATTAAAAATTATTTAATGCGAAATTAAATATTGATCCACACACACCCTTGTGATCAGTCTCTGTAAGTGCTACATTCATGTTGTTTGATATCAGAATATACACATTTATTAAAATGAGTATTTACATGTAATGTGAATATAGTGTTCCTAAGTAACAGTGCTTATTGCGATACCCTTATATTTTGATTGTTTACATGATTGGCGCATGTCACTTTAAGAGAAAGATGCGGATGTTGGCTGATGTGGTAATGCAATGTAGCAAATTTGCCAGTATTTTTTTTTGGTTTAGTTTACAGTGGAGTTGCAGGGTTCTCTTACCCTGTAGAATTACAAGTTTAAGGAAGAAACAAGTAACAAAGCATAAATTTATTATATCTGTTTCTACTATGTACTCTATTTGTTTTTGCATTAACGAGAATATATTAGTTTCGTTTAACTCAATCACGCGTCAACCTAAAGTTTGTTTATGGCTAGAAGTACTTTATACAGTATCTTTGCGATCTGCAAATCAGTGACAGAAATAAACATTAGCTACTTAGGCCTACTAGTCAAGGCATTGTAGGGACATGTACAATGAGTGTCCTCACCTCATTAGCTACACGTTGCCAAGGACATGGTGGAGATACGGTCCAGTATGATAGGTAACGCAAAGACTATCTTTGGCTAAAGTTAGCTCAGACCAAAAGCAACAATGAAAAGATATTTCTCGGTTGTGAATGGGCAACAAGAGACAAGTGAACTTAACATATGCAGGTAAAGCTCTGCTTGCACTAACTAGTTACTAGTGCATCATTGGGCAAGATTAGGGTACAATACAAAGTAATACTGCAATATCATTTTCTGACTTACAGAATGGATCATAATATTTTTGGATCGCAATATATCGAATTTCAAATTATTGACCCATCCCTACTGGGTATTGCAAAGTTACAGCAATAATTCCTTATTACAAAAATAGTTTATGTATCCATACAAAAAATAATAAAATATTTCCACTATCACACAGACAAACAATTTCTCACCATGGTAGCTACAGGAAAAGAGGTTCAGCAGCAGGACTAAGGCTTACCTTGGGGAGGCAGACTAATTGGGAAGTGTGCCCAGGTCCCAAGCCACATGCACACATGCACGCACACTGCAAACAGTAATGGGTGAATCAAATTAGGGTGCTCCTAGAAACTCCACACTGTGAGGGGATACCACCACCGGGTGACTAGCCTCCCCAATAGGGGCACTCAGCTGCAGCTTTAAATAAAGAGAAAATGGTGTTAGCTGGACAATAGGCACATTAAACAAATTATATACCAGTTGGTACCAGGCTATACCTCCAACTAAGCAAAAATCACAATTCCAAATAGCCCACCCACAAACCCATACAAAAGACAGAAAAGTAGAAAAAATAGAAAAAGAACAGACAAAGTTAACTAAACACAGTCACCAAAGGTTATGTACAACATAACCCTACATACATCACACGGCCCGCGCAGATGCTGTGCACACCTGGCAATACTGAGTATGAGCTAACACTAAGAAAAAAGCATGAGTGAAACAACGGCAGAGACAGAACAGCAGCTTGATCGGAATGCAGCACGCCAATACTGATTCCTCTGGAACAATTTGCAGGCCTAATGCTACCTGTCAGGACAAAATGAAAAGTTAGCCAAAAAGGGAATAAACCTTATGTTTAACAATAATACCGTACCCTGCACGTATGTACCCACAGTGTGGCAAACGCACATCAAAGATGGGTAACACCAGGAAGTGCTACGGCTTGGCAGATGAAGCTACAAACAAAAACAATTGTGCTACTACTATGCAAAACATAACAGGGAAAATATAGCACTAGGACTGAGAGTGCCTACCTGAAGGTCAGTAGCAGAGGAAAGTTGCGCCAGCAGCAATTGCAAAATCAAGCTAAAAACAAAACAGACAAATCGCCGGGTACATAAACCCAAGCAAAGCGGTACACAGCAAGTCGACACATACCTTTCCAACAATGGAGGAGCAGGTGGCAGAAGGGGCGGATATCCCGGAAGCAAACATTCAGGTAGCATTTACCTGGGCCTTTTATGCACAGAGAGCTTGTCAAATATGCTAATTGGTTACCAGCAGACTGAACAAAAATAGATACGAAAAAGGGAAGATGATGCTACCTGGCTACAACCGTAACTGGGGAAGCCACAGAACTGACAGCTATTTTGGAAAAGGGAATATGAACAAGGAAATTTTCCTTTGGATATTTGGTTTATAGTCAATTCGGCTAAAACATAATGGAACAAACTGCAAGTGTGCTTTTTAATGGCTGTTTTGGATACCTGACACCTAATGCCTGCAGCATGAAAATATCAAGGGTGCACATTTTATGGATGAGTCCTGATGCATGTAAAAAAGAATCTAATATTGTACTAATGTACATACGTTCCTTGCAGATGTTGTAACCATACAATTGAAATTGTCTAAAACAGACATGCACTCCAATAGATGGGACTGCTCTTAGGAACCATGATTGAATCAATCCACAAGTCAATCCCCGTAACCAAAAACAAGCCCAAACCCAAAGGGGTTATATTCATACATGAGATTGGGTGGCTGAGATAGAGTTATGTTGGATAGCACTGTCAGGAACGGGGATCGGGACACAAGCGCAGACCACCGGGTAAGCGGAACCAAGCGTTTAATGATAATCGTCAGGCAGTTCGTAGTACAGGGGCAGGCAGGGTTCAAAAACACGGGAAGGCAGTCCGGGGGCAGATCCAGGATCAGGAGTCGGGGCAGGCAGAGTCGGTAACCAGGTGGGCAAGAACAGGCAAACGGGACCAAAACGGCAGGCGAAGGACGAAGTCGATAAGCAGGCAGGAATCCAAGAACAGCGATCAGACGTCAGGTTAGCTAGAGCGGGGACGAGACAGGAAAAAACTCACTGCAACGAACAAGCAAACAGACAGGGACACGCAGAGGAGATATAGGGCAGGGGTAACGAGGCGATGGGGTGCAGGTGAGCAGACAGGCAGCGGGGCGGGGCTGAAACACAGGGGAAACAAACGAGAACACCGCGGCTAAGGGGGCGGAGCCCTGACAAGCACAATTACCACAGGGCAGTATAATGTTGGACATACTGGTAGTGGAAAAAGTGATTTGATTTAGAGAACTGTTCTCTGGAGCTTCTACAGTCTCAGAGCCTCAACCATTCTCACAGTGCTCATACTGACATCTGTTTTTAGAAGGGAAATTGTAAACATTACAAAAACACTTCATTTGAGTTCTCTGTGATTAATTATTTAAAAGATTGTACAGTAAGAACAGACAGCTTTGGAATTAACACCATAATAAAGGAATTGTTTAATTGTTTGGAGTTTGTCAACATTATTGACATAGCTGGCTTAGAGATCACCTTCTCCTTCTCTTCACTTCTACTGGCACTAGGACCTAGTGCCAGTACCTTTTTTATAATTGTATTTTATGGATTGTCTTGTCGGGTTTTAATAAACTGAGTTTTATCCTTAAATCCACGTTCTTTTTTATCCTTAAATCCACGCTCTATTCAATTAATGGGACCTGAGTGGGTTATAAACAGCATTGTTTCCTTGGGTGCAACTCCCAAGGTGGCGTAGTCTGGACCAGTATCCCTGGTTGCAATCTGGCGTAGTCGGCAGGATCATGGAGTGAGGGGCTGGAGCAAGATCCAGGATCTATGGAGTCCCACTGTGTATCGGGTCCTGAAGGCACCAGAGGATAACAGACCGGTGTACACCACTGCACCTGGGAACAACAGAGAACAGGTAAAACACATACACTGAACCATGTTGAAGCTGACTTCATTCATTAAGGGGACCTGAATGGGGAATAAACAGCATTGTAATAACTATTTTCTTGGGCGCAACTCCCATGGTGGCGTAGTCTGGACCAGTACCCCTGGTTGCATCTAGAAAGATCACAAATTAACATGACCTTTTCACAAAGAACAGCCACCACAAAATACAACAAAATGGTAATGAAAGACAACAGCGCTCCCATTTCACATCAGATTCTGTCAAGGAAATTAAATTAAATTAAATATTATCACACTTGATTGTGATACATTGCCGCTTTGAACTTCTGTCACACTTGGAGTCAGTGCATTTTCAATGCTGTTTTTTCCCGTCATTTGTTTTCCTCTACCTGCATAGAACTAATCCATAATGATTAAAGCTGACCTCCAAATGTGGATCTGATGGAAATATTAATGCAGCCATCCCCCCCCCCGTTCTGGGGATGTACAGTAGGCTGTATGACAGGAAGACAAATGATGGCCATACAGTTGGAGGACACTGATGAACCTGTGTTAATTAATAGCCTTGTAAGCAGGTGGAGAAATGAGCTTATGTTGGAAGCTTAGCCAGGGACATTGCTGGAACTGATGGCTTTATTTATTATCTATAATGTTATGTTCCTATATAATGATTACACTGAAAATATATTGACATGTTTTTACTCACAAAATCACATTCAATTAGATTTACAAATACAGCATGCCATATGATATACCAAGATATGAACCTTTTTTCTGTTTTGTTCTTTATTTTCACAAGGTTAATATATCCAGTTACTGTACCAATAATTTTAGTTGTAATTTTATTTTCTAAAAATCTGTTCTTTTAGAAATTGATCAATGTTGCTTTCTAAACTATCATTTTGCCTTACATTTTAATTACATAGTTCTGCTGTAGCCTAGTTTCACCCTTAGACTGGCTCAGTTATTTTTTGTTTAAGTTATTAAGTTTTTCAGTTTATCTTTTGTTTAAGAGGACCTGTGAGTAAAACTGTATGTGTTTTGAAACCAGATTTAAGTGAACAGTTTAACATGACATGGAGACCCCTTTTGAAATAATTACATGTAGCACAATGTATCCCTGAATTTACGTAATGGTGGAAATGATATCATTCAGGTAGAACACCATCAATAAATCAGCTTTAAGAGAAACATGGAGAGAGTGAGAGAGACATGTGAGTGAGAGTGGGAGAGCCAGGAAAACCTTACAGTCTATTAAGAGAAACATAACAACTGTTCTTCACTGTAGATGTACAGTCAATTTCAAAATGTAGTGTCTTAAAACGAGGTCAATAAAACTCTAGCAATGATAATGTGATATTGATTTTAGGTAGCACTTGATGGAGTGTAAGATTAGGGCTGAAAAATTCTAATATTGCTCACATTCATCTGCTACTCTATTCTCATCCCATGCTGTACTGTATATTGCATATATACAATGTCTTTCAGAGAGAAAAATGAAGACAACAATAATACCAAACAAAAGGAAAAACATTGTGGCATAGGTGTA
Organism: Megalops cyprinoides; assembly: GCF_013368585.1. Classification (NCBI taxonomy): domain Eukaryota; kingdom Metazoa; phylum Chordata; class Actinopteri; order Elopiformes; family Megalopidae; genus Megalops; species Megalops cyprinoides. Next base: position 20,843,734 of record NC_050590.1, on the reverse strand, counting down.
TTGTAGAGGATGGGGAACAGTCATAAATAAATTTTGGAATTGTGGCCTTAGGCTCAGAGTAGATGGCTATAAATGCAACGTTTCAACTGTTAGCAATTAGGTGACTATGCCACCTAAACGTTTGCACATTAAGAATCTGGTACAACCAAACCAAACCAATAACAGGCTTACAAAGGCTCCAAAGTACACAAGTAAGTTTTGTAATAAATGACAGAGACATGTATTCACATTGGATGGACAATTTTATTGATAAATATTGAATTAAAAGCTTAGAAGAAGGTGGATGAACTATTAAAAAATCACTTTATTTAAATAAGCAATCATTAAAATTTCCAATTCAAGACAGGGCTAAAACAAGCAGAATAGAATGGGATAGGGTACTGGCTGTCAAAATGGGAATAAAAGAATGTAGATAGAATATGCCAACCGTATGTAGTGGTTACCTAGAATAGACTCACCTAATTCACGTGTGTCTGTGCCCCAAGTGCCTAGAATTACACACAACCCCACATACAGCAAACAGTGACAAAGGTGAAAGTGCATGTTATAATATAATAATAATAATTACATGTGTAACCAGCCCACAGGTGCAGCTGCACTAGCTCCTGCTGGCAAAGAAAACAAGAATGGTTAATATTTCCAATGAGCCAGTACCTGTGAAAGCAGCAGATCTGAAAAGGGAGGGGCTTAAGATAGCTTAAGCTCTATACCTAGAATGCTAATTGAGATTGCCCAACCAAGTACATTCAAATGGAGTAGGCTATAATATGTTACAACACAAAAGAATAAAGAAACAATGAAACTCAAAAGCAAAAGCCAAACCAATGCCGAATAAGCAATACAAAAGTTGAATCTAATCATAGCAAAACTAAATTAAAGTAATTAAGTGAATGAACACCAGGCAAAACAGGCAAAACCAGCTGAACAAAAACAGCAAAACAAGCTAAACAAAACACGTTTCACAAAGCAAAACAGGCAAACCAACAGTGGCAAAGTCCTGCGAAAACAAACACAATCATGGTTACAACCAATGCAGTTACAATGAGTTCTTACCATACTTTCTCTAACTTTGCGGGTTGTAAACTACGTGATGTATAATTCAAAGGAAAAGGGCATTGTGCTCCCTACCTGCAAGCTGCAGCAATAACATTCATACACTAGGTCTGTTGCACTTGCACGGAACAGCGTCAGTCTATAAAACAATAAAATGCTTTGATCAAACAGCCCAAATCATATTTGGCAGACAACGTAAGAAAAGGAGACACAATCATAACTACCATCTATCCCAGGCAGTGACTCCTACTGGGTGACGTAGAAAATAAGGAAATGGCAGAGGCCGTGACTGTTCATAGAAACAGGGCTGTTACAAGTATGACTATAGACTAAATCAACCTAAGAACACGGTTAGACACAAACCTTTCCACAATAAGGCAGTCTCCTGCAAGGACTGAGCAAACCAACCAGGAATGAGTGTACTTCTTAGGGATGCTACCTGACTTGTTTAAATATGCTGCCGTTCAATCAGCTGATTGCGTGTGGGCTAGGAGATGGTGGCTTGGAAGACATGGGTAAGCCAGACAGAAGGCAAAGTGTAATTCTGGCCAGTTATAGAGTTTTAGAGACAATTTTTTGTCTTTTTGTTATTGAAATTCATCCAAACATGACTGGTACCCTTGACAGAACACTTTTGAATCTGACATTTCTGTGCTATTCAGTAGGAAAAGCTATAAAATGCTGACAGCTCTGTGCCTGTGTACAGGCACCCCCAAAGCACAGATTGGAATAAACAGTTACATTAAGTGCACATATATAAAGCCTACTAACGTACGGCATATGACACTCTGTATCACTATGTATCATGTCAAAATATGTTATGTAGAAATGAATGTCATATTCAGTGCTGTCAAAAGTGTCATATGACACATCACATAGCTGCAGCAAGAAATGCCCCAATAGCAGGGATTATATGTGACATCCATTTCAACATAAATACTTATGCTTATGTAGGTTTTATTTAGTTGTAACAATGTAACCAAATTAACAAATTCCCTTGTTTCTCAATGAAATATATTTGCCCTTCCAATCCTGGAATAAATGCAGCAAATGTAAGAAGCCCTATATAATTATCCATGGATACTCTACAAAAAATTCAATGCGTACAAATGCCCCTCCAAACTTATAAAGTGAAAGCCCTGCACAGTGTCACTTCATGATATTAAAAATATTTGATCTTTTACAGGTATACTGGTTTGGCAGTCTATAGTAATCATATAGACATACATGCCTACCCTGAATAATACTTTGCATATGCACTGAAAAATTGATTTGAACTTTCCATATTAGAGTGCTCATAACATTTTGGTTGCCTACAACACTTTTGCTGGGAGCATAAGAATGTGATTTGAAGAGATGGGAATTTAGATTATATGTAGGACATAGTTGCCTGAATGAAATCACAAAATTATTGTATATGGGTTTCAAACACCCTAGTTGGTCTCAATGGAGAAAAGACTGGAAAAAAAGAAAATCAATATCATTATTGATCACATTTAATTTGCACAATTTTATAACTTATGTAATTATTGTAGAGGAGGAGAATTGCAACATTATAAGGCTATTTTCAAAAAGAGAATGTTCCATTCATCATCCTTTTGTTCATTTGCCCAGGCTCTTCTTGATTGAGCTGTCATTGTTCTTATGGAATGTAAACCATACGTCCACTGAGCATTCTATAAATTGGTCCAACTGAATAATAATTATGTGAAAACTTGTTCAAACAGCATTACTTAGAAACCATTTTTCTCCTGGTCCTGAGAAAGGCAGTTTATGTTCATCACTCTTCATTGTTTCTATGAAGCCATGTCACTCTCCACATCAACGTCCAGTGAGTGCAATGGGCATTTCTTCAAAATGTCATATTTTGACAGATAATCATATGGATAAATCTTCTGTAGCAGTTTTGCTGAACAGTAGCATAATCATGAAAACTTTCCTGGAAAGAGAATGCCCCTAGGGAACAGTGTTCTCTCCTGTGGGTATTTCCAGACTGGAACAAGACCTTAAGTCAATACCAGCAATTGAACAGCTGCCAGTCTGGCTTTGGAGGAAGACTAAGCAGAATTTTATGCTAGCTACATATATATGTTATATATAAATACATGGTCCATTGTCTGTTACAAAATTATATTTTCTTATTATTCATTGACATGATACTAATTCTATTCATGAATGATATAAAAACATATAATATTTTACTGGTAACTTGCAATGTAAACATTTCATTTATCCCCAGCAACCGCAGTTAGAAAGTGTGGGCACAAGTTTTAATTACAGTCAGACAAAAGTAGCTCCATCACACTTGGTGACTCATTTGTCAGTCATTGTTTGTGAACTACCAATAAATCCACACAGACCTTTGTTTCAAAATGAAATACTTGATATTCCTTATGGCATCGACCTGCAATTTTATCTATAGCCAGAGTACAAGAGTGCCAATAGTCATACAAACCGTTCCATGTTGGATATTGGGTTTTTCCACTTTCTCTTTCTTTCACTTTCTTTTTGAGGCCTCCGCCAACTCTGTGGAGGTGTTAATTGGCAAATAAATTAACATAAAGCTCAACTCATAAACTCAGCCTGCAATACTGTGTGTGAGTAAAGGATTGAGTTTTGTCTATTTTTGTAGAAACAGCAGTACCAGAGACCAGACCATAATTCACTGCATCTCTGTGCTCACCATTCAACAGGGTATATGTTCAGATTTTCCTTTGTTTACAATAAACATATTAAAATGCTCATTCAGGAAATATTTATAAAAATCCTGATGGAATTCATTTTCAGGAGTTGTGTTCCTGTCAAGATCCAACATCAGGAGGTGAGATTTCTTTGACAAAAACCACTACACAACCTTAGGTGATAAATTGCCTAAATCGTGAATATAAACATTTGCTGCATGTTCACAACTGCTGAATCATGGGTGCTGAGCAAAGAAGTGTAATGTACGATACTGAATAAAACTACATTTTATTCTCTTTGTTGTGACTGAGACCCGAGGAGTTGCTAAAAATGTGCCATGCTCAGGCTGGGGAAAGAGAAAGAGAGAGAAGCCCACAACATACCAGCAGCCATCTCTGTAATTCTTTATCATCTTTGCAATTCTTTATCAAGTAAAGCTGGGTGTCATAACTGTATTTGTTCTGTCTCTTGATACACACACAGTCTGGAGAGGCCAAACTAAGTATGCAGTTTGGTAACTCAAAGCCAGAGGGTCAGAATTGCAGACACTCTACAAAAACAATAAAAGTAAAAAAAAGGACAGCTTTGAAAAAAGTGTGGTTAATTGTGTCTAAAGCTCTCTTAAGATCTGAAAACAGAGAAAACTGGATGCAGATAAAAGCGGCCGTGATTTAGTTGATTGGATATTTGTTCTACTACCTATTTTTCTGCAGTTTTGGAGATAATAGGAACTTGTGAATGTCTTGTAGTTCCCAGCATCTGATGGGTCTCCCAACGTAAATATCGGAGAGACAATAGCTTATTTTGACACACATTCAAAATAAGCTAAGGAATGTGTGGAATGTGGAATGTAAAGACACACATTCAAAATAACATGAAGGAGCCCATCAAGTGTGCAGTTCACCAACTCAAAGCCAGAGAGTCAGAATTGTCCATTCTCTATTCAGATTGCTTTCTCTTTGAGGCTCTTTGGTGCCATGGGGGAAATACAAACAGAAGGAGCAAATATGCAACATTGCTAGAGAACTTATGTAACATAATAACATTACAGTACTCCTATGTAACAGGCATATTTTAAGAATGTTGTAGTAACCCAAATGGCCCTGTCCCTTCTCTTGTGGTATTATTCACACTTGATTGCATATACACATTGCCAATGGATATCAAGTGGAACTGTATGCTTTGTAAAGGGTTCCTGCTTGCCCTGATCGGCCTTGCAGTGGGACTTCATATCCTTCCAGGAGGTTCAGTTTTCTTTTTTTAAACATACTGGACCTTTTAAATTGGAAATGCTTAGTATGTTGTCTATCTTAAGTGGTTAATCTAATCTCACTTTCTCAGTGTCCTAGCCTCCAGTTCCTGCAAGTATTATACTCCCCAGCATCTATTAAGAACAACATAAAATGGGAGGAAAGCAAAACATTCATTTGCATTTCAGTATAATATGAACATAAATTAAAAGAGCTAAGATTTCATGTGTGCATGAACATGTGCAATGGTGCCAGTTTCACAACCGTATAAGTGAAATTACTTTTCATATTAAGTCTCAACAAAATCTTAGTAGTGTCATGTGCTTCAAGGAATGGCCTAATTGACGAGAAATGATGGAAATGAAAATCAGCAAGCTTTATGTCTTTATAGCTCCAAAGGGAACAAGACCTCCTCTTAAGCTATAATGGAGTTGCATACTGCTAAATTCAATCATTCTGATAGCAGGCTACATTGTATTCTTTAATGTGTAGTGTTTTTGGCATGCTGCTTTAAATAAATACATTTACATGTACACTTTAAAGGCAATACTCAGTTATAAAACCACCAATGCATTAATGAAGTATTGATAAGTCAATACAATTCTTAAACCTTGCAGAATTGGTTAATAAGAAAGTGTACACAGGACTTTATATACATGCACACATGTACAATGTTGAGAATATCTCGCTGAAAATAGGGTCATTTGTGCATCAAAAGGAAATATGATGTATGGGATTTGATTTCAAAATGTAGGTTTCTCTTCTAGCTGTGCATATCCTTCTCATGTCACATTTGATCATTCTATGTCTTTAGCTCCATCTAAGCCAACTTTGCAATCAGGTAGACATGCTCGTCAGCAGTTAAGAGTGTGTGATGGCCCCCCATTTGCTCAGTCATTATCTTTTTTTTGGAAGTGCTGTGTCATTGAAGTGAAGATAGTGTAGATGTCTGTACAACAAGCCAATCTCAAAGCAAAATCAGTAACAATGTGAGAGTGGTGACAGGTTTTTCTACCATACTGTCAATATCTCACAAGAGTCAATAGTAATGAAACAGTGTAAAAATATGTTGTTCTGCTGCTGTATCTGACAAACTGACTGTGTGTGTGTGTGTGTGTGTGTGTGTGTGTGAGTGAGTGCGCTAAACAAACTATAATTACATAAGATGAATAATGGTATCTATTCTCTTTTCTAAACGTTAATTTTTTGCTTAGATAAACCCTCTATAGACTTTAAAGTAACCATGACAGTTTGTGACAAACTTATTAGACAGTGCAAAATATGAAAAAAAGATCATGGCATGCATGTACAGCTTAGCTTCAGTAGACACAGTTGGGCAAATATCTAGTTGCTCCTCTTGCATTTTACTGTATTAGTCACCAAAGGTGTTTAAAAATCATGCAGTACTCTGATTTTAACCCCCTCAACATATGCATTGACTTCCATTTTTACTTCCCATTTTACTTGCAAGTGCAGTACATACATGTTTACTAACATTTAAGTACAGGGAAGAATATTGCAACCAGCTAGAGACATTGACTTTGGGTTTTGATAGTTCATGACTAATTTGTACTGTTTTCTTTCCAAATACATATGAAACTGTATGTTCTGGATACATCTTGAAATGTATCCTGGGGAAGACAGAATACAAATTGTGAATATATAAACTGAATAACAGTGGACCTAGACTTGATCCTTGTGGGAGAACTATAGAGCGGTTAAGGGAAAAAGACTGTTTTGTCCACCCAAACACTGTTCAATCGTTACTATTCATTTCAGAGCATCAGAGGACAAATTAAAAAGGATAGATTAGAAATAAGTAACTTGTGAATAGCTGTGTCAAAAGCATTCACAAGATCTAAAAACAGAGAACACTGGATGCATAGAAAACTGACCATAGTTTAGATGATCAGTTATTTGTTCTTCCACTTATTTTGCAGATAACAGGAAGTATTGTGATTCGCCTGTAGTTCCCAACATCTGATGGGTCATCCAGTTTAAATGTTAGAGGTAATTATTTAGTTAACTTTTTAATCAGAGATTTCAATGACAGCAAAACAGAATGATTGCCATGAATCTGTCTAAATATTGATTGGGAAAACTGAGTGAGTTTTTGTACAGAACTAACAAAAAGTTATTGAAAGTGGTTGCCATTATATCACAGTCTTGTCCCATTCACCAAAAACTCCATTGGTCTTTTAAGATTTATGCTGTCTGCCTGGACATTTATTAAGATGTCTCCAAATTATCTATTTCCATTTTCTTCATTGATATCATTGATGAGAAAATTTGCTTTGGATTTTCTAATTTTATAGACTACTTTATTTCTTACACGTTTATTAAAATACAAGAATAAATACATGAGTAAATACACGCTTATTACACTCAGATTTCAGATCCTGGCTTTTCATATGCTTTCATATGCTGCCTCATCTCATGAGTTAGCCGGGATAGTAAGTTTCAGTGCTTTATTCTCATTTTGAGTCATTATTACTCACATCTTGAATAGCTGATTTATTACAACATGTCACTCCATTCAGTCTGCCCAATAGTAATTTCATAGTTGTCCAGTTCATTTTTTTATATTCTATACAAATAATATTCACCCTTGATACAGCAGTTGAATCTTTTTTGGTTTTCTGTTTTCTGTCAAGCAATGTTAAATGTTTATTATTGATCCTTTCATGTTTGTTGCTGAATATCAGTTCAATTTGGGTTTTAGATTCATTATCTATTCTTGTTGGAACATTTGGACCAAAGAATTCCAGTTTGGCATTTTGTGACCATTGAGTTTCAAAACATTGAATAATCTCTTTAACATAAATCTACCTCACCTGATTCTCACCTGATATGCAATTGTCACAGCCACATAGATTTTTCACAACTTTGCCATATGAGTTCTTGAGATGCAATCAATGAGGTTTGTTATTTTTATAATCTTTTGGTAATTCTGTACTGCAACACATTACCGTGAGGGTTTATTGTCTTCCATATAAACTTGGGCAGCTATCAAGCAAGCTATCATTATAGTAGTTCCCATAGCTGGATACACAACCTCTCTCTTTCTTTGTGTGTGTGTGGATGTGTGTGTGGATGTGTGTGTCTGTTATACACAGTGAAATATTCATAGCCTCTTGTTTATCTGGGGTTTGAAGAATTTTACTTGAAGGGGTCCACAGTTTAAATTGATCAAAGGCAAATCAATACAGATTTTGCTGCACAGCAAACCCTATCTATCAATCAACAAGAACCTAGAAGGCAAATAGTGTGTGTGTGTGTAATTGAAAGAGTTATCCAAAAAGGAAAACGAAATCAGATTATGTTGTAACAGTTGGGTACAAAATGGGATCATTGAATTTTCTATGACAGCATTTCTGTGTAACCCACTACTCTGCAGTCACTTCATTGTCAGACCATTGGCTGAATGGCTCTTTCCAGCTTTAGCTAACCAGTTCACCCTCACCCCCATTTTTCAAGAATAACCATATGCAACATGTACAGTCAAATTCAAAATGGTTTCGACAATAATGTATTTGCAAATAGTAATTCCCAGCTGCATCAGGATCACCATTCAATGCTTTGATTTTGCTCAGTGAAAAAAGAATAATCCTTAAAAAATCCAGAGTGATATAAAACTAGTGATAATAACACAGGCCTGTCCAAGTGGGCTTGTCTCCCTCAGGTCTTCATTAGCACTCGTTACCAACAGAAGAGCATATCAAAGCAGGATCTGTGTTTGAAAGGCAGTCATCACAAGGGGATATGATTCTGTCTAGTCAGTCTGTAGTGAATCAATACTATACACCCCTCACTGTGGGTTTCATATCTTTGCGGCTGTGATACATGAATCACAGCCATTCTGAAGTCAAGGGGAACACAAAAACCTTTTTGTTTTAATTTTCTTAGCACTTTCCACAACAAGGTAAACATATAATTTGACAGCATTAGTCTTTAAAGATTATTTTTTGCTATTTATTTTTATGCTGTGTAATTTCTGACTGAATATTAACAACCTAGCAAATCCTGGCTACTGTGACAATCAATATGACTTTTAAAAAAAGGTCAGATTCCTTATTTATATTGCATGTGTCCAATTAATAGAATAGTGGAAATTTCCACCTCAGGTCACAGTACATAAGCATAAAATTCATTAAGCTGCATAATTAACATAATGTTTGTGGGCGTATTCCAAGATTCAAAAGAACATACTGTTTAATAAAGTGCAAGGGCTGTGAAAGATAATCTCTCCCATGATAATTTCACATAGTTTGTTGCTTTTTATTGGTGAATAAATTATTTACTGATGAGCTCATCTTAAGCTTGTGGGTGGCAGTGTAGCATAGTGGTTAAGCAGGAGGACTAGCCAAAAGGTTGAAATAAAAAAAAGCATCTGTCATTTTCATAATAAGTGGGCATAGCAGACATGCAGTCATGATAACAGAGTAACGATGTAATAATAATGAGTACTGATACTTACTCTAGAAGGGTCATATATGGTTACACAATCTTATCACAGAAAGGGAGCTAGGATAGGCAAAAAAGTGGACTAGTCAACACTTAAACAAAGAAAATGAAACAAAAACAAGAGGAAAGCATATTTCAGTACAGGCATAATTATAAGCATTTTTCAACAGGCACAGAAAATTACTAGCTACACTGTATTTGGCACCCAGCAATGATGAGACGCCATTATAAAATGCAATAAAATCCTCTGTAATAAACTATAAATTTAGTGCTGCTTACTTTGTGCAAATTGTATTGTGCAAATTATAAATTATAGAAATATATGATAATTCTCTGATGTAATTTAAATGTGACCCAAAGATTGTTGTTAATAATAACTTAAGCAAAGAATCAAAGTATATAGATTGATTGAAAGAAGGAACCATTATTTTGTTTGAAATAAAATGTCTTGATTATTTGAAATGCCAGCATTCCATGGGTTTAGGTTCATTTTCCCTGGCTCGCAGTTATATTATGCTTTTAATTAGCCTTCTATTTGGGAAAACAGCTGCAATTAATATTGCTTTTAAAACTTTCAATTGGCAATTTAGAAGAAGAAAAGTCTTCATTTTCCGCTTGAGTGCCCTGTGGTTCTCATATAAACTACAATTAAGAAGTTCATTCAGTGACATGAATGCCCCAAAAGAAGTATGAAGCACATTGTTTTGCCAATTCGTTTGGTTGCAGCTGACTGCTTGCAGGAGATGCACTGAGAAGCCCTCCACGTTCATCTCATTAATTTGCCGTCTTTCAATTAATGCTATAGTTAACACAACAAATCAATTCTCAAGGGTGACGGACTTTTCATTCCCTCATTTGGTTTTGGTTGGGATAAAGGTTATCTTTCAGACTGTGATGGCACTTTCATATCTAGCATGAAGACTGGTGGTTTATTGTCCATGACCAAAGCAGAGCATGATATCTTGTTCTCTTGTCTTAGTGTATCCTATGATTAATGCATGAGAGGGAACCCTTTACATGTCATAGCAGTCACTCATGAGGTGACAGCCATATACAAGTCATGATGATTAATTGATTAGAAACTGCCTTTTGTGACCAGTTCATAAAGTCTAAAAGGCTGTTGTAAATGTTCAAATCATTTAAATGCTCAAACCGAGTGGCAAAACACAATGGGCAATGGGATTTGAGGTAAAATCATGAGGCTCCTGTCAACAGGGTACTTACATCAGTTTCAATCAAGGATCACTCTCAATGCAAGAGGGGTATGATATATGGATCATCTCTGGTACATATACCCCTGTGTGGAACAAGAATTGATCCTTAAGAAGGGGATGTACTAATCTCTGAATTTCCTCTTTGTCAGCAGTGTAATCTTTCACATCCAAATAAAGATTTCAACCCTCTTGATCACAGGATCTCTGCACTAAGCAATATAGGAGCCAAATCATTTCCCATGGGCCTTATGTGAGATTTCAGTCATACACTCACCCTTGTTATCCTTCCTTTCAGAAGTTAATGTTTACAGACCTGTAGACTGATCCATTTGAGTGATCATTTGTGGAACTAAACATAGGTGATGATACAAAAATCAATGAGAACAAGGAGCTGGAAGGAGGATTTGCTATATAATAATGACATGTATTGATTGAATAGCTCCTAATGAATCCACTCACAATGCACTGGTAAGTATGTAATTTTGTATGTAACACACTCATCAGGTGCCAGTTAACCATCTTTTGACATTTCTATAATGCTAAAATAGATTTTCATCAGTATTCATCAGAACACAGACCATCATTTGTATGTCTTGCAGGCTCTTTACAGCTGACATTGTATCTTTGGATATCCTAACACTACAGATTACAGCAAAGTGAATCATGAAATTTGTGCATGTTTTTTTTTTTCCTCCTATTTTTCCAACAGAAAATACTTTACTTTACTGTAAACTGCCTTCTTTGTGAGAGCTGTGAAACTCCATTCAGACTTAATCAAAAGTCAGAATGCAAGCTTTTCAGGAGGTGTGTGAATATATAAGGCAAGAAATAACTGTGGGAGTCCGAGCTGTATTGAAAGAAAGCTATAGCTCTAGGAAACCCAGTAGACTACAATAGTGGGTCAGATCTGAACTGGCTAGAAGCTGGATGGCCCATGTTTTGAATTAGATTATTTCAAACCAACAGAGATAGAGCTGTGGAAATGTTTGTACTTATGCTGTTTTAGGCTCTCAGGTTAAATCACCTCTGGGAGCTCATGGCAGAAAAACAGAACATGTTCCAGGAGATAAAATAAGATGTTAGCTTAAACTCTCTGGCTTTGGTATGAATGAAAGTGATCATTCCCATGTCATCTAAGATGGATTTCACTTCAGCATTATCTTCTGACCCTATATTCCTAACAGCAGCAGGAATATAAGACTGTCAAAACTATAACAGGCTTGACTGATCTGTTGGAGAAGTTAATTGAAAGAGTTTCCTCTGACATTACCACACAAGTGCTGGCCTCTAGGATGAAAGTGCTAGCACCTGCTTGATGCCACAGCCTATGGTGGAGAAGGAAATATAGACAAAAAGGCCTCAGCACAAGGTGTTAGAGGGGAAAACGTTCCTCATGAAAATCAAGCCTCATCACACCATTTCCACTAGCAGATGTCATAAATGTGAATCTTGTTATTTTTAAAGAAGCAATTTATTTTTTAAAAAAGGCAGAAAAACAGAACATACCAAATCCCAGCAAAACAATATACTGTGTCTTTTCTTTTTTGTGAAGCAAAATACTTTATTCTGATCCTTTCTACAGTGCATAAAAAGCATGCTGCCATGTTCTACTGCTTCCTGTGTAATGTGAGCTGACATGACAGAGTTCTGGGGGCTTGTAGCTGGGCACTCTTTCTTACTGTGTGCACAGCAGACAGACCTAGTTATTCTCATTGGAAATTCAGTGTTTGTATTGTTAACTGTCAGGTTCGTGGGTTAAGTTCCTTCCTCCCTCCTCTCAGCACAGTTCCAGCGCAATGTTTTTGCCTTAAGATAACCCCATTAAGTAAAATGTGTGCATTAAGTGAATATATAGGAATGTAAATAAAGAGACCAGACTGATTGCATATGATCAAATGAGACCCTGGTCCTCTGGGGTCTAGTCTCTGCTATTTAAGGTTCTCCCTCAAGACTCCATTACCTTTGTTTGATGGCTGTAAATAGAATCCTCTACCTTCCTCCCACTCCTCCTAAATGGAGGAGCCAATATCAACTGCTACATAGGCAAAGCCCAAGAAAAATATTTATACAGTATATCAGATTGCAGACCAGAATTTGTTGTTCTAAGTAAATGATTCATTCCAAATTTTCACTAAATTATTTATCTCTTGATTTACATTATCTTCTACTATTAAAAACCTCACCACACAACCTCAACAAATCTCATTAGTTGCCATGACAGCTGTGATATCACCATGTGTATATATCAAGAATATAGCTATTTACAGTACATATAGTAGAAAGTATAACTTCTAATATTGCTGAATCTGTATGCATTTTTGCTTGTGTTGCATTGTACCTCACTTGTAAGTCACTTTGGATAAAAGCGTCTGCCAAATGAATAAATGTAATTGTAAATGTAATATCAAAATTCCTACAACACGTACTCATAATATTTTGTGTGAAAGTTGTGGTTCCCATGGGGGAACGATTCTTTTGGGGAAAGGTTCCAGATCTGCCAGGGATACCCAATAAAGGTGTCTGTGTGTGTGTGTGTATATGCGTGCACATGCACATATGGGGTTAGGGAGTAGCAGTGCATCCATCTGATGGATGGACATGCTCCTGAACTCTCAGTTTCTTTTTCTCCTACTTGTAGCCTCACCCATTAATTTCTAATGGCCAGTCATTTCTGACTGGCAACACCACAGATGTACAAAAGTTGAAGAAAACTCCCGTTGGCCTGTGTGGACAATGTCATGGAACTTTATTCTAATCAGATGAAATAAACTAAAAATTTCACACATAAAAATTGTAAAGCGGTCAAAATTGACTGGAACAATACAGGAGGGTTAACCAAAATACAAATCATTGTCCTTTCTGGTTTGTTACATACAGGTATGCTGGTTTGTTACAGTCAGTTTATCATAGCTTCTTTGGATCATTTATCATGTTTGATTTAACCCTATGTACCCTGCCCTGTTTCTGACATTTTGGACTCCCCTAAGTTTAGGTAGATGTCTCAGGATCTGAAAAGACTATCCACACATGCCATATGTCATTTATTCAGAACTATAATCAAACGTATTCTATTGAAATATAATTGAAAATACCATCAGGAGCTCTGACAACCACATGTATGAGGTAGAATAATTATTGCTTGTTGGAAAGAAATGAACAAATGTGTCAGCTTAGATATATCTACAGAGACTTATAATATAAACTGGTTGCATGCATATAAAAACCATAACAGAGACACAATAGCTTAGCTTTGTAATAAGAAAAAGTATCTGTTGAGTGCCAAGTTAGATAAATATTTTTTGCTTTTTTTATTTTGAACAAATCACAGACAATAAGTATTTACATATAGTAAATACTGATATAAAATTAGTGCAAACCAACTACAGTTCACAAAATAAATAACTATTTACATAAATAATGATATCAGTATGAATCCAAAATAACTATATACATCTGAAGTTACTGCAGTCAAACAGATGTAATTATAAATCAGTTCATATTTCAATTATACTACCACTTTAAAAAAATCTTCTTTCAATAATTATCAATTTGGCTGTTATTGTCTCTGTGGTTAAGTAAGTTGAGATGCATCGGCAGTCTGTAAAAAGATAGCCCCGATTTCTTGTTGAATCTAGCCTATTTGTACAGTCAATCGCTCAACAGCTCTTTCTCATTTTAGATGTTTTTTGTGTTTTCATGGCATTCAAACTGAATGCTAACACTGCCACTCAGTGGGTGTAACCCTCAGTGACCCCGCCTATTGTGACGTCATGTGCACAACCTCTATACAATGCAGTTATCTTTAGGTGGAGTGTCAGGGTTTCAGCTGCTGCTTCTTGGGAGGAGCAACTGCTGGCCTCACAACTTCCTGTCAAGGTTCCTGGCTGCTGCTTCCTGGGATGACCACCTTCCTGTGTGTTCCATGTCTCATTTAGTTAATGTCTTCCATCTGTGTTTAGTTATTGGTTTCAGTTGCATTGTTTGTTATTTAAGCCCTGCTCTTTGTCAACCTGGTTTCAGTCCTGAGTTGTCATGCTTTGTGTGTGTATTCTTGTACCAAGTCTGCTTTGTGGTTTCATAAGTCTTCAGTAAAGAAACTTGTTTTTTTTTTTTTAACCAAACCTTTTTGTGTCCTGAAGCATCTATGGACTTGGATTCACCCTGTTCCTTGTAACATGGAAACTGCATCTTTGTTATATACAGTCCTGTTTACTGAAGTCTGATTAAACACCTTGTAAGATCCACATGTACTGATACATTGCAAAAAAAAAAAAAAAAATCATTGTTTCTACGTCCTGAAATGGCCAAGATATTGAGTGAAAATGAATTGGAGTTGTTTTTGACGTATATGAGAACTGCTGGTAATGCAAAAAATATAGGCAGACTTTGTTCTGCTATTGCAAAACCAATTTTTACTTTAATTGATTCTGGATTCAATACATTGAAAGTGACAAGCCTCCTATATAGGGCAAAAATAAATAAAAAAACCTGAATGTTTCCACATGGAAAAATACCAGAATTATTCAGTGGACAATGCAAACTAATATGGCTGCAGTTTGTGGCTTTTGGGTTGTAGGGGTTAATTTGTATATATCATGTATATTGTATATACAATATCAAGAAAATATAAATGTATCATTCCTTTCTTCAATAATGGAAGTGAAATGGAACAGAGAGTGTTTTTGTGATGCTCATGATATATGTATCTACAGAGATCAAGGGGAGGTGAAAGGAGATGGGTAAAAATAAGTCCTACTCTATGTCATAAAAGCCATAAGGTCATCAAGGAATGTATCCACCTTCACATAATAATGATGCATGGGGGGGCTTTAAGAAGATCAGCTATCCTATTATTTCTAATCTGGATAGGTTCTATTTTTGGGTCAGTGTCCTTGGTTTATAAAATAATAATGCACAAACAATACAAGATGCCACTGCATCTGATATAATACAAGTGCTGAAACAATCAAACAAACAAAAAACAACAATTGTACAACTCAAAATATTAGTGTGAAAAACATCTTGGGAAAGGGTACCGGGACAAGGTGGACACTCTCATAGACCAACAGCTGCCTTTGACAAGAATATGGAAGAGCATTGACTACCCCATCTCCATGCTAATCCTTTTCCATGCTTTCCCTCATCCATTCTACAAATTGTGGCTGCGCTTCCAATTGGAGTCGATGGTCACAATGACTTGCTGTCCCATTACCAATCATGAATCTCTTTCTCTCCCTGACCCATTGCTACATAGCCAATGCCTGGTATTACTGCAAGACAAGAGCTGTAACCCTTTAGATGGATGTTAAAATTTTGCTGGGACTGCAAAACCTATCATGATGGAGTAGGGGAGCGCGGGGCACAACCTAACACATTTTGGTTTTTGCGAAATAATTAAAAATATATATTTTTTAACACTTTTATTTTTATTAAGTTTTCAGGTTATGTTACAAAAAAATAAAGTTCACAGAACAATAACACACCAACATGGGGTACATGTTCAGTCTTACATCTATGACAGATGTAGAATATATACAGACAATACATACAATATATTTTCATCTCATAACACAGGGTGACCTTCAGGTGGTGTCTTCATTTTTATGGTTATAGTTTATCCATTTTTTCCATTTCTTCTGAAACAATGCTCCTTTTAGTCTGAGACTGTAAGTTAATTCTTCCATTTTATAGATTTGGTTTATCACCTCAACCCATTGTTTTTGTGTGGGAGGTTCTATTTTATACCAATGCCTAGTTATAGCTTTTTTACAACCCAACATGCAATATTTTAACAAGGTATTTATCCTGTGTGTTAATCACTTTACCTGTTAAATTTCCTAGATAGAGTACTGAGCTCTATAATATTCTCTGAGAATATTACAGCCTAATACTTCTCTCAGGGTTTTACTGACCATTTCCCAAAAGCCTTTTATTTTTTGGCAGCTCCAGAAAACATGGCAGTGACCAGCACTGACTTCTCCACATAACCTCCAACATCTTTGCCATGTTGATAATTGTTTACCCTTTATCTTTGGTGTAATGAAGAAATGAATAATATTCTTCCACCCAAATTCTCTCCAACCTCTTGAGGATGTAGAAGTACATTGTGTTTCCCATATAGAAGACCACTCATCTTCTGAGATAGTTGCTTTAAGTTAATCTCCGTAAAGTTAATCTCCTCAACGTTATCCTCTGTCTCATATACAGTCTCCTCTATGTCACTCTCACTGGCAAAGAGCTGTGACAAAACCTCATTGGCAGAAAACTTTTGCTTAGAGTTCATTTTCAATAGAGAGAGAGAGCATAAAGAGAGAGCACACAGAGCACCAAGAGGAATGGTTTTGAAGGATGCTGTGTAAGCTTTTATATGTTTGCTCCTCCCCTACTGTCATGCGCAGACACAGGTGTGGGAACCATAGTTCCCCTCCCTCACAGCACGGGAAATATCAAAGTTCTCATGGAAATTATGTTTTCCCCTCCCCCATGTCATGTGAACTGTCCGTGGTTCTCGCACTACTACAGGCATTATTATGATAGGTTATGGCCCTAAAACAGAGGGAAGTCTTATATTATATTATAAAATTATATTATAAAATTGCATGTTGCAGTGTCCTCAGTATCATCCAAAACAACCAAAACAAATGTGTGTAAAATGTTGATATTTCTTATATGTTTTATACAGCTAAAACAGCCTGGTGTCAAATTGACCCCAAACAACACCAATGCGTACAACCTGAGTACAGGGCATTAAAAACATATCATCATGTTAATTTTGTGTTTAACCAGTTGTCCCTATTAAATTAGGAAAAGTCATTAAATATGAAGCAAAAAAATGATGTTGAGCATTTATTTAGAGACGTTAAACATTGAATGGGGTCAAATTGACCCCAAACATAACATAACATAACATACTGTATAAAACAAATATATTTTCTAACCATACTGCATTATATATTATCTATTTATATGACAGACAGACAGATCAATCGATAGATACAGACACACATGTCAAATTATATATGAATACTGACATGAAGCCCCTTATCGGTTTTACTTATTCGATGTCTCTTTCTGTGAATAAAAAGTTACATGAAATTAGTTGTTTTTATTTTATATGAGAGAGAAATAACTTCTTGTCATTGTTTACGAAAGGTGGCTTAGTTGTAACACCGTGTAACAACTAACCCCGCAGTATGGAGGCTGTACTTATGCCTAGCTAGTACTTGCTGTGATGTTTCAAAACGGTGCTACATTATAGGCAATAAGATGGTGATTAAAGTAATATAAGGTTGGATTTTGTGATTTACACACACAGCACAGTAACTGAAAAACACTTGTGATGAAAAAAATTACTTGGATGCCCTGAAAACACTCTTTGGCACAGATTTCTTCAAAACGCTGACAAATCTTTCTGAATTTTCGCGGGAGACCATGGCTAGGACATGTGGTAATGTGGCGATAAGCACACACTGCTTGACCTTGTATATAACATAAAAAGTCTGTGTTACATTTTGTCCCGCGTTAGGTTGTTCCCCGTGCTCCCCTATCTCTCTCTCTCTCTCTCTCTCTCTCATACGCACATACACACAAGCATTTACACATGCACAGACACACACAGACAGTAGAATAATATGAGGAAAACAGACTATCATGTTTTGATACATCACTTTGTAAAATTCAAAGGCCCATATAATGCCTTTTACTTACTCAATGGCTCAGATTATTGGGGAAGATGGACATAGGCAATATTATCTCTCTTATTGTAAAACTAGTATGAGCAATTCTGGCTCATATTTACCTAAAATAACACAGCATTGACAACTGAAACTCCCACATACATGTATGAATGGAAGTCATTTGGATGACTCTAATTAGGTAGAACAATTCAAAGTTAATGAATTAGTAATAGATGCTAATTCATAGGTAAATGACATGGCAGCATTTTGATCAATGATACCATCTGAAACAACTTATATAAGATTAAATATGGATTCTTGCAAACTCATAAAATCATAATTCATGCCATGTTAAAAGGACAGGATATTCATTGTCACAATTAGACAGTGTTGAGAAAATAATATGTCTTAATTATGTCTGCATGAAATTAACCCACAAAGAGACAACAAAATCATGTAGAGACAAATGGGAATGAAAGTGAAATGATCAGATTATCTCAGGTTTATCAATAGCAATTTGTAACAGAATACATTCATACTATTGTGCATTGCCAAGAAAAATGAAGGATGATCATTGGGAGATATTGCTGCAAGTCATATATTGAGTGTTGACACCTATGCAACTTACAAAGACATGTTAATATGACAATGAAAAATGACACCTCAGTGCTATGATATAATTTTATCCTAGCATTACTGTTCAAGTTATCCTAAGCTTTGAGATGACAGTTATTCCCTGTGGCAGTAAAATTGTTCAAGTAAGTGCCAGCTGTGATTCTTTTGAATATACATTTATCAAATACATCCCCCACTGTAGGTCAGCCTGGAAACACATAACACACTTGTTTTTTCTCTGCTCATTTTAATAAGTGACCTTTTTATTGCGATAGTATTGTAACATGAGCTAATTTATGTATTCTCTATATAAATGCTTATTCTGTATGTATATACTTATAACTTTGAGTGTTAGGCAAAGGTGGTCATGGTAATATAATTCCACTGCAACCAATTCAAAAGATTCACATCCCTCCCATCCCTCCATCTTTTAATTGTTTGATTTTCTGGAAGCTGAGTGACAAATGAATGGATAAAATGGATGTTATATATATATATATATATATATATATATATATATATATATGTTATATATATATGTTTTGTTTTGTCTACAATTCAATAGCACAGACACTGTTTTATCACCAACTTCTCCAGTACTGGAGTGCTGTCTCAAACATCTGCATTCCTGATTTGCATGAGGTTTCTGTCTCCTTTGCTCCTCATGGTCTGCCTGTCTTAAGATTCAATAAGATGGTGACTGGCATCCAAACATTAAACTAAACTGCACAATTTACATATTTTAAACACATTTTCTAAACACTTTTTTGTTTCATATGATGGTGAAGTAAGTTGATTGCTTGATTCTTAAAAGTGTAGTGTTCAAACAGCATTAGCATAAAATGATTCTGTCCAAGTGTTTTTAACACTATTTGAGAATGATTCTTATATCTGTAATTCTTATAGTGCCCTGTGCTAACATGGACAATCTCATTTTGCAGGGTACAAGAATGGGCTCTTACTTATTAGGGGTGGGAGAAATGCAGTCTTTCCTCCTTCCATCTCACTTTTCTGCTCCTCAAGTATCTAGCATTTAAACAAGGAACACATGCAGCCTCCTCAAATTTCACACTGTCATTAAATCAATGCTCTCATATGACCAGGTCATCATACTCTTGCTTTACCATCCCTCTAAAATATAATGTGGATCAGCCTCTATATCCTTTCACTGTTTTTTTTCCCTGGTCAGGGAAATGTAGTGATATGGAAACCAGACATAACATCAATGTGAAAGAACAACAAATTTGTGCCAAAGGCAGGATTGTCTGACATAAATTAATAGAACATCCATAACATCATTTTTAAATCCCACTGAATATTTTACATATATTGTATGAGAGTGTGTGGTTAGTTTGTTTTGACAGGCCTTTCAGAGGAGAGAGTTAACAGGAGTGAAAGCTCTGTTGCTGCATATCATATTTGACTGGAGCAGATATAAAGCAATCCATTCAGACCTTGCCATCTAAATGAAATAAATTAGGGAAAAAAATCTTCCAGGGAAATTAGAAATAAGCCCACACAATGGTTGAATGATTTATGTTTTCCCAGCAAAGCAGCTCTGGCACTTTAACGCCTAATAGCTGCTGGCTTCTGGCTAGTAAAATGCTAATGTGCTTGGAGACAGTTTCCCTGAAGATTCAGCAAATGGCTGCCACTTCTAACACAACTTTGTTCTTTTAAATACAGTCACTGTGGCACCCCACTGTGGTTTCTTCTCTTAGAATCATCCACATTTTTGAAAGTGCTTACATTAGAAAACATTCCCCCCATGACCAAAATAAATTCTTTTTAATTATTTTAGGTGCTTCTTACCACTAGCTGTTTTCCTTAAACACAGAGCATAGATCTAGTACAGTGCTTGCTCACACTAAAACAGCTCATACACTGTATGTTGTCTGCCCATCATTATTCAATGATTTATCACTTTACAGTTGACAAGCATGACACACATGGTACAATTTTCTCAAAATTTCTTGTGACAGTAGTCTGTACAGTCTTAAATTATATAGGTCTTTACACACAGGCTTACAGCTTTGACAATAAACTCTCAATATAATAAGGAAGTCCATAACTTGATTAAAAATTTTATGTAAAATGAATGGAATGTACATGTATCTCATGTTCCACTTAAACTCATCTCCCATACCAGTGGGTAACAATTCAATACACTGTCCCTACAGTGTTCCAACCCTACATGGCTTAACTGTTTCTTGTGATATCTGTAACACTGTCTCTGTCCAACAGACCAGACTAACATGATTTTAGAAATCACACTGATCAGATCTATTGCAGAACACCAAAAATACCTCACACTGCCTTTAGAACAACCTCAAAACATCTCCTGTGAAGGACTAACCTTAGCTTGCATAATGGGATGTGACAGATGCTAAAAGAAGACTTAACAAGAAGGGAAATCAAAAAGAAGAGGGGTAGACACCAGAAGCACTCTTACATGTCTCAAGAGACCAACAAACTGGACTCCCTGGGTTCAGACAAGGACAGGACAACAGCATCTCTCTCCAAACCACTCAATATTATTCTGTTTCAACAATAACTGTGTGAATAATCTCTGTTCATTCTATTTCTATAAAATAAACATTGTTCTTTTGTTTTGCATCTTAGTTTTAGGTAATTTCTAGTGGAAGTTGAATCTAAATATACTTTAATATTAAAATTCATTAAAAATATTTGAATAAATTATCATGGTAATGTGTAATCAGACAAGGGAATCAGCTGTGTGAATAAAGAGTCCACTGGCTCTCTGCTGGAGTCAAGGAGTTTTAGAGAGTACTTCTCCAGTAAAAATGCCATTGATGAATTTTTAAGATATAGTACTTGAATTGTCTATTCTGAACAATAGGTCTGTGCTAAAATGAGTGTATAGAGAAATCACATTAATTCTAAATAAGAGAGAGATTTGTAATTTATAAAATGCAAAGCTGTAAATTACAGTTGTATTAATATGGTTTGGATGAGTTGGTTTGAACATAGATTTACCGTCTATGTTATTGAAATCAAGATGCAACCCTAAATATCTTGACCTGCCCCACAGTCTGTAGACTCATTTAAGGTATGCTATTTGTGACTGTGAAAAAAGTGCAAAAGGCTTTTAAAAGTTACATAGGTTTTCAAAACCTGTTGTAATGACTTTAATTCTCAGACATGACCTGTTCTGTGAGGATAGCAACACTGTATGTATTTGGTATTAATTGGGATATTTATTTGACATGCAATTTGATTGCTGTTTAGTCCTGGAACCTCTGTTGCTTGCTCCTGTCAGGGGAGGCACAATGAATGGCCTGCCAGCCAGGGGGTGGATTATATCTTTCTACGGGCTGGCATCAGTGAGTGGGTGGGGCTTACACCAGAGGGATACCAGAAATGGTTCAGGTCTCTCACCTTCAACGTAGGTGAGGAATCTGTGCAATTTCTAATCCCTTAAAACCCATCAGGAAGTGGTTTTCTTGGCGGCTCACTACAATCTGACAGCATTACATTTGGGCATGTATAAGGAACTTAACCACATAATTGTTCGATTCTATTGGAAGGTATTCGGGGTAAGGTCCACTGGTAGTTTGTGGCTTGCCTTGAATGTCAAAAAAAGTAATCTGGTGGCTACTCCAATAGCACCTTTGTGCCTGTTACCAAATCAAATTTCCCTTCAAAAGAATTGGCTAGGACCTCATGGGACCTAGGTGCTAAGAGCCACTGATTTGTATTAGTGTTAGTGAGCTATGCAAGAAACTCTCACTGATCAAGGCACCTCCTTGTCCTTGTCATTGTCATTGTCATTTACAGTTATAACTGGGAGCGCTATATGCAGCCTACAATGTATGAGCAGGCCTAGATTCACTGCTAACTCTGGTAACGGCACAGTTAAATGGAGGGAGGTACGGCATCTGGAGGTTCCCCTTCAGAAAGGGACAGGTGAGATCATTAATAGATAAAACCATAGATATTTCCGCTGGTCCTCCTTCCATATCCATAAAGCAACTGAGATCCTTCCTGGGACTGGCTGGCTACTATCACAGATTCATTCCTAATTTTTGGAACTAGCAAATCCGTTGATGGATTACAAGAGACAGGGAGCACCAGATTCAGTCCAATCAACAAAGCAGTGTCAGGGTTCCTCAAGATAAAAATATCTGTGTTGTGACCTCCTATTGACCACATCTGATTTCTCTAAGCCTTTCTACCTGCAGACACTTGGTGCTGTGTTACCCCAGGAGGTGACGGGTTGAACACCTGTTTCTATACACCAGTTGAAATTTGGCACCAGTGGAGGGACAGTTCAGCATGACCGAGAAATAATGTCTGGTGATTAAATGGGCCATCCTTACTCTACACTATTACTTCTGGGGTCAATCTGGGTCACTCTATTCTGACCATGCCCCCCTTCATTGGCTGTACAGAGTGGAGAATACCATCTCTTGGATCAGATTAAGGCGAGATTAAGGCAATTGACTCAGGGTGCTTTAGCTATAGAAGTGTTTCTGTGTTCAGAGTGATGGGGAGTGAGTGAGAGAATCCAAGCTGTGGCAGCTGAGGAAAAAAAAAATACAGCTTGCCTTGGATTCCTGAAATGGGAGAGTTAATTGTACCTTTTTTATTTTTTTTTCTTTAGTCTGACAATTTCCAGGTGGCAGACATTTAAATGACCTGTTGAGCATTTGAAAGATCTGTGGAGCACACTAAGTCATGTAATCAGTTAAGAAAAATGAAAATGTTGCTGTACATGGGTTGTTGAAAATACTAAATACTAACCTTAATGGTAGTTAAAAATATGAAAAATTTGAAAACCAGCAACAACAATAGCTAGAGGAGAGTAACAGGAAAACCCCTTTTTCTACAATATGAGATCTTAAAGTACAAGGGGAAGGGGGAATTTTACTGGTAATAACAGTAAGAGTAAGAAACTGTGCAAACCCTCAGACAGGCCCAATGCAAAAAGATATAAGATCTTATATGAGCTGGGAGATTCTATTGACCTTGACAATATTTACAATAAGGAGAAAAAAAAGATGTTACTGTGGGAAGTTTGTATCCTACAAATTTGTAGGATTTCTCCAGGTTTAAACCCCTGCTAACATCATTGTAACTGGCTATTATCTTTAACATGCACCTTTACTCAAACCTCTTGCTTAAACCTGCAGTTAAGGGTACTGTCCACAAGCAATTGTTTAGTTCTTTGTTAATTATTTTCAGTTTTCTGTGTGATAGCCTATGTAGTTTGATTCTATTTATAGTCATTATTGCTTCACAATGCACATTAGGCATGATGTAAATTCACATAATTTTAATTCAGACTCTCCTCAGCAACAGAAGGCATTTGATAATTTGTTAGACAGTACTAAGCCATCTGTAAATCCATGCATTATGTCTGTTCAAATGTGGCACTATCTCAGAGGTTACAATGTTCCAAAATAAAAAAAAAAATACTCTTTCTCTTTCTATGTCTCAGTCTACTGAAATACTACAGGGTGGATAACATCCCTTTCATTTCTCAAGCTCAAGAATGTCTCTTATCAGGCAGACATCAACACTGCTCAATTTAATGAGATACTGCCATTTTCTCTATTTTCTTTTAAATCCTTATCACAGAGAATTTGAATTCCTTGTGCCTTTGAGGCTGAATACAGTTCAATATGCTGTTTCAACTACCTCTTTGTAGTATTGCAATAATATATGGCTTTGAAGACAATGTGGTAAAGGACATTCTTTGTTGTCCATGGTGAATCACATACAGATTGATTGAAATGAGCCAAAGTATTGGATGTGAGTGATTTTAAAACCACCATGTCATATCAACATCTGCAATCTAAAACTCTCTGTAAGATGCAAAACCGATTAGGTACAATTTGAAAAAGTTTGCATATCTCCCACCCTCCAGTTGAAGTGCTCTCTTCTTGTATTCATACCTTTTGTGCTTATAATTCTCAAAATAATTGTGCTCAAGAGAGAAGGATCATGAATACATCCTTCACAGACCTTTAAAGAGCTGTATGGTTATCATGCCTATGAAAAATATTCTGTCCTCATTCCTGTCCCCTTCCAGAGGGGCTCCTGTGAGACACTGGTAGACTGCAGCTCTTGCTGACGACTGAACCATAAATCATGTCAGCTTTAAGACTTCTTTAAGGGGCTGTCAGTAATGTGACAAAAACATATACAAGCAGACACACTAAATGTGTGCCACCACCTCAGCAAACCTCACTTGAACAGGTTGCAGAGCAGAGACTGAAGAGACAGCATTATCTTGACAAACTCTCATCCACATGCTCCCTCTTGCTACATGAATGTTTGATCTGCATACATCGCTAACACAAATTGAATTTAAAAACAGTGCAAGAGACGAGAGAGAGCATGTGTAACAGATCATTCCCCATGGCCTATTGGGGTGATGCATATTTTATTTATGCATTTATTTATTTTTACTTTTTAACTTTTATTACTTGTAGAAACCTCATTGTTTCTTGGAATCAGACCTGTGAGGGCCAATGATACATTGATCTCTGGTTCTGGTGCCTCTCATGCACAATCACACTGTGCTGATATCCAGGAATTGAGTCCAAATTGTTTCCCAGCTGGATTATTCCTTATTTCATATGCTGGCCATAGCTGATTGTTAAGTGTGATTGATCCTGACTTTAATGAGAGCTGTAGTCAGTGGCTATTGCTGATCACAATTTATTTAGGAAGTCTTTTATTGATAATGCCTTCTGTTGGTCTCCCTTATTCCCTTGTAATGAACATCTTTTGGATTTGTTTGGAAACTGGGTAATAAATAGAATTCATCAGCCAATACCAAGCCCCACATTTTATTCTTCCCCTCTTTTAGACTTCCAGCTGCCCCACCTGTCTGTGGATGAACTGTGGATGAAATGTGGATGCTTATTTACAATTCAAATTTGTTCCATGATTTTGTTGCTCAGCTTGCATAAGGTTAATACCTTGTGCTGAAACACCACACAGGGTGATTAGAGTGGTAGAGCAAGAATAAATTAACTGTGTAGGTACAACACTGTAAATGTCCAAACACAGTAGTATTTCCTGGGACAGTGGGTAATTTAATTTGCTGTGATCACCTCCAATCTCTGTGTCTTTACATAAAATGCAGATGAAAGCATGCACAGACAGACACACACACACACACACACATACACACACACTTTAGTGACCAGGTTGTCTAGAAAAGAATGATTTGTTTCATGTGAACTCAAAAAGCCCTCTCAGCCTGTCCAGGCTCATCCTAGATTATTCTTGGCCAAATAGAATATGGAGACTGAAACCATTAAAACCATTAAAAAGGTATAGTTTGTATATGCACCTTTTTAATGGTTTTTAATGGTTTCAGTTTCTATGTTGTGAGTCAATAAACCATTGCCTGACTGAATGGACACAAGCCAGTTAGGATTGCCCTGCTGCTTCTGTATGGTGTAGGTGAGTGAAGATCATACCATAAAACCACACTTCCGACAAGAAGCAGGTTTAACCATTTCATTACACTTAAGGGGATATCACACAATGAAGGGTGCAATTGGGAAAGACCTGGACCTCATTGTATGCAGACATTTTATGGACTTTTCCAAATATAACTGATGTTCAAAAACACATTCTTAAATGGAATTATGTGATTTTGAACACCTGATGCGCTATTTTCTTCCATATAATCCCAGGAGAGATATAGGCCATGCTTTAATATTGACAAAAATGTTCTTGGGTGCAGGTTTCCCCACAGCTTGGGTCACTTAGCAGTCAGATCTATTTTTCAGTCCAGACCATATATTGACAAAATATCTAGGAGCAGGGCATGGAAGGAATAAGGGTTCTCACCTTCTCTCTAAAGTAAAACCATCTCTTGGTCTCCAGTACTGGATAGATGTATTTTTCTCCCCCTGTTGCAGATAATTGAATTGGATTTGTCCAAAATGGACAATGTCCAAAATGGATGAGCTGATACAGTAACATCGTCAACAAGTATTGATCCCTTGGCCCATTTTGCAGCCAAGTGTGTGCATGCTTTTTTAAAGGCTATTTCCTTATTTTCTGACAAATTGTTGGGGTTTGCACAAAGAGGTTTGAAAATGTTAGTCATTCAAACATGGGTGCCAATTAATGATTTTCACTTCTTTCCATCTACCTATCTACAGTACAGTATAGGACTTTATATTACGATGCGCCACAATTTGTGTGTTTGAATGTGTTGTAACATTGTCAAACATATCCTAAGGTCATTGCGTTTCAAATGCTAAATATGTGTAATTGAGATGAGATGTGCCCATGTTTCTTGTTTCCTCTTCGGAGTTAAATATTTTCTCTGGACTGAGAGATGCAATGGAGCATGTGTGAGGTGATGTGTCAGCAAATTAGTTCCTGAAAGCTTGAGGTCACTGATTTGGCAACATGTCACACAGAGCCCCCAGTGGACAAGCATGTTCAGTGACTATGTTCTCTGCCAGGGGACCTGTGTCATGTTCCATGGCTGTGCTTTTTATCATTTGCATCTCCTCAGACAGGGACATCGGTGAAAGTTGGGGGGGGGGGGGGGGGGGGGGGGGAAGAGTGACAGATGGCAGTTAGCTCAGTTACTCTCCCACATCCACCAGACGGGGGTGGCACTGAGAGAGGTCTTGACCCTCGACTGTAAGGATAACACTAAAAGACAACTGAATGTGTCAGGGTTGTTCAGGGTTGTTACATTCACATGCAATCTACACTGAAAAATGGGGCAGTAGTTGACAGAAGGAACAGGAAGTGCAGTGATGAGGTAATTAGCTGATTAGTGTAAATTGACCACATTTAGTCTGACCACATGATAGTTTGCCCTTGCTGCATTGCCTGGGTACATGGGAGGATACTTGGGGACGGTGCTTAATTGTGAGCTCCATGGGGAAAAGTGGTGGTGTGAACAGGGCAATAGTGGGGAGGGGCTAGTGAGTGAGGCTCTGGGTGTGAGGTGGGGTTCTGTAGCCCAGTGAGCGGGGGGCCAGCATTGACAGGAAGGATGGCTACAGCTATCTATTTGGTTGATTCTGCAGGGCACCTGGCTACAGGGTGCTAGTGTCTTACTATACAAATGCCAATTAAATCCAATTATGAAATTAAGTCAATGTTTCAATCATTTTAATAAAATAGAATAGTACTATATGCAAATCATTTGATATTTAAAGCATAAACTACTCTGTTATTTGTTTTGTATTTGAGAGTACTGTTGCAATGATAAAGTTGCTAATATATTTGAGTCATCTTATTTACTAAAACTACTGCATAGATATTTGCAACCTTGGTTGCAATTTGTTGCTTGTCATAGTCAGAGTTGGTGTTTAAATATCAGCAGAATTATGGTGAATTGGCTGAGATATTTGATTCCATTTTGCATTGAGAGTTCATGATCAAACTACAGCGTGACCATCGTTAGGTCATAATGTATATAGTAACTCACAATTGGTCTTTCCCCTGAGTTTGATCCAGGGGTCTGACAGAGTGGTCTACATGTAGGTAGCAGTGGCACAAAAGACGAAGGCACACAAGTTTATAGACATATTTAGCTCCTGAGATTTAAGTGAAGTTGCCAAAGGGTTTGCTGAGAACAGCCTTGCTGAGTCCTCACACATAATAAGAATGAGTTTGAACCTCAAAAGATTTTTGTATTATTATGGAGGCACTTGCCACATTTTACTGACAGTTTGTGAATGAGCCCTCCAGATGCAGGACTATTCACATCATTGCCAATGTTTTTTTTTCTGCTCCAACAACCTGGTGAACATAGCATATGTGGTTTCTCATATGTACATCTGATAGACACACTGTACTTTTCCAGAACAATATACAAATGCTGTAATTCTGCTCTATCACATTATCTGAGTTATCACATTACCTGGGACTGATCCTATAACCACTATGCACTGTGTATGAGCTACACACCTACTATGTATGTAAACCCTGACAAGCATTTCCCAGACTATATTAATTACATTTTTTGTGGCAAAGAAGTCCACTGAGAACTTGCCGTCAGCATCAGTCCACCAATTTCTCAACATCTTCTGGAGGTGCTTTAGTAGGAATTGCAATGACCTCCATGCTAATTAGAGCTAATGATCATACATGTGACATTGTTCCAGCCTGACTTTTTCTCTTTCTCTATCCAGAATGCTGTGACTGATAGGTATGCCCTTGTAATAAATGCTGGCTGTACAGTTCACAGCACTTCCCTTGGCCATAGGGGGATTTTTTCACTTTTCCTTTCACATTCCCATAAGTTGTGGTACATAACTGTGTGAAAGTCAGATGTGAAGGTGTTTACTAACACTGTGCAACTGCACTGAATATTTTGTGAAAACCTTGGTTTCTATTTTGAATAGGACAACAAATCAATGATAATCATCTCCCCTATTGTTTCAGTAATTAGTTTTTGTGACAGTCCTGGCCGATGCACCACACATAAGGCAGCAGAAGGAGACCTTATTGAAAAAAAAACAAATAGTTTACTTTAAAATAGAACCCAGCCTGGGCAGCCACAAACAAAGCCAACTACTCTACTGATAGCTCAACTCCACAACCAACGAACTGCTGCTCCAGGCCCATAACTATTTTTGAAGTTCAATAATTAGGCACATATGACTCCTTAGCCAATAGTAGTAATGAGTCAGATCTCAGGGTTACGTGATGGGGTGAATCAGCATAGCCAATTTAAACAGGTTGCTAAATTGATTATCATGACCTGTTGCTTTTGAACAATGTGAAAAATGCATACTTGCATTTCTGTGAAATTGCAAAAAAATAAAAGTTGCAATGCAAATCATACGCAATCCTGAATATACTTAGCTACAATACTTATCTCTCTCTCTCTCTCTTTCTCTCTCTCTCTCTCTCTCTCTCTCACACACACACACACTGCTACTGCTACAATATGCTACAGTAAAATAAAATATTTCAAGAAATGTGTTTAACATTATTCCAGTGTCAGACATTTTTTTTATTTTAGCATTGAATTTTATGTATATTAAAACAGAACCAGAACAGTTGTTTTGTCAATTTTATTCATTTTATATTCTCAATAATGCTCAAATTGATCGTTTTGATATATCTGATATCATTCATCATGATGACCAGAAGGGAAACATTTCATTTTTTATTCAACCTTTCAAATCATTTATTCCACTCTTTGTATAAGTTAATGCACAGTTAATTTCAGAATCAGGAGCCCCTGGACATAGTGGCAAACACGTTTTTAGAAGGAGCCTAATGAAAGAACTGCAGATGGTGTGTAACTCAGTACAACCATAAATACTGAAAAGTGTGTAAGTCATGTTAGAATGTAGTCATTTTGAGTTGTTTAGTATTGAGGTTTTGTGCCCTCAGATTCAGAGATCAGGTTGAAGTCCAAATCAGGAGGGAGGAAATAGTTACCTAAAACCTTTAGACTAAACAAATCAAAGACATGAGTTTCAAATGAAGTGCAAAGTCTTGGAAAAGCAAATCGATAGAACTTCTAATGAAAAGGTCAGCAGTGGACAATACTTTTAAGCAGATCCGCTGTCTGTACTGCAGGGTGTATTACGAGTGACCTTGAGGCCCTCTTACACCTCTACTTGACTGATATCAAATTGCCTCTAATTTTATTTTTACAGCTTGCCTTAAATCCAATAACCCCACCCTTAAAAGTAATTAATGAGGACAAGATAAGATTATGAATCATCTCTTGAAAAGACGAGGAGCCCAGTTTTCAAAGCAGGTATTTCTTTTATGAGCAACACACACTCTAATATTAGCATATTTCCATGACATACCGTTTATGGTAGGTACCCGAATTCGGTACCCGAATTCGAATACATTATTCGGGAAAGCACAAATGATGCGATGGAAACAATCGATTCATATCATTGTGGATGGCCACAAGATAAAAATGCCCATTCTGTTTGCAACATAGGACTTTGATTTCACTAACTAGTCATTTCATGTACTATAAAACTTATACATAAAAATATATTTCATAATTAATTATATGCCAATATTAAATCAATTTGATGCTTTGAAGACATAAAAATTGCGTTGCCGATGAATTAGGTTAGAAAATACAACATTTGCCCAATTTAACGTGACTTCCGGTATAAACCACGCCCACTTCCACGTCTACTATCTGAATACCGATACAGAGACAGATAATTTTGTTGGTTGAACAGATACAGATATAGATAATGGCATCTCTGTACACCTCTAGTAGGTAACCTGAGAACAAATTTCTCACACCCAAAGGAATCAAAGATTTCACTTGACTGCATTCAATATCATACTACTCCACAGCCAAAGGTTGGTCTAATCAACAAAAATTAAACAATTACACATCAATGAGGAACATTTTGAAACCAGGTGTAGCGAAAGGCGAGAGCAGTCACCTCACCCTTAAATAGTATGACTGCCCCTGCACTACAACATCAACATCTGCCGTAGGGTACACCTTTTTGTTACCATGGATGCAACGTATGCTGATGTTAGAGCCTAGATTCCACCAGTCCTGTGGTATTTTGTCCTGTCTGACAAGTGTCTGAGACCTTCCTGTGTCAACTAAAGCCTCCAAGCACCAACCATTAAGCACAACAGACACCAACTTTTCTGCACTATTTCCCTCCCCCTCTGATAATTCAGGCCTGGGAACATAGCAAATATTAGCAGGTTTGGGTTTCCTAATAGGGCAACTGCACCTCACGTGACATTTAACAGGCTGGGGCTTAGGTCTAGTTGAGTGTGGGAACTCTCTAGGGTTGGCACGAATAGGCTTAGACCACTCCCCCCTTTCCCCAACAGGCTTACCGCCGCTGGTGCTATTCCAGGCGAAGTGGTAGCTCCTGGGACCTCGTCTTGCAGCCACGAAAGCCTCAGCCAAGTGTGCTGCTTCCAGGGCACTCTTTTGGTTGTTCTGGCGGATCCACACTTGTAGCTCTGGGTTCAGCATCCATAGGTACTGCTCCAGAATGATGAGCTCCCCTATTTCTTCTTTGGAACGCTTGTCTGACTGGATCCACTTCTCGTACTGCAGTTTCAGTCTCACATAGACCTCTTTTGGGGCCTCTCCTGGCAAGATTCCTGTGGACCTGAACTGCAGCTGATAAGTCTCTGCATTGATATCATACTTTGACAAGATTGCAGCTTTCACCTCTTCATAATGTAAAGTGTCCTCATAGTCCATGGCAACATAGGCGCTACAGGCTTTCCCTGTTAGCAAAGGTACTAATTGTATGGCCCACACAGTCTTTGGCCACCTGTACATTTTCTCAATAGGTTCAAAGGTTACTAAAAAATGTTCAATATCATTGCTGTCATCCAGCTTTTGCAGCTTGGGCTCCCTGAACATCCCAGGTGACTCTCTTGCCCCATTTGCTGCTGCAGCTGCTGGAACTGGTGCTGCATAGCCACCCATCTCCTCTCTTGGATTGCAGCTTCTTTGTCTGTCCACTCATCACGGGCCCTCTGTTGCTCCATAAAGGCCTGGAACATCTGGGTCAGCTCAGTCATGGCCCCCTCAGTGCCTTCTCTTGCAACAGCGCCTCTTCCTGGTGATGTGGAGGATGCAGCCACTCCCTCTCGCTCTTCTTCTAGCTCTTCACAGTGCCGGATTTTTGGTGGCATAACGTCAGCTTCTTGCCTGCCCCGTAAGAACAGTGTTCTCTCTCTAGCGCCCCCTGCAGGCCAATCCCACTTCTAACACCACATGTGACGGGATGGCGAGCGGCAGACAGGTGACGACCACAGAGATTGGGGTGAATGAAGACAAGAAGTTTAATAATGCTATACAACAAACAAAACAAAGAAATAACTATTTACAATAATGAATACATAACACCGGGCAATTGTTCCCCAGGTGCCTCCTTCTCTTACTGGTTTACAGAGTCTATACTCTCCTACAGCCTCTCCCAAATGACAGAACTCGAGTGCTTAAATAGTGTGAACCCCATCCTAGACTAACCCATTACCTGGGTCAAAATATTAAAATCAGTTACAAGAATAGAGCACAAAATTATGACAATAATTCATCCCATACTGAAATATACATATTCCATTGACAATCCCACATGTGTTCTTTCAAATAAACATATTGCGGGACAAAATTTACATTGGCAGCACAACCTGCCCTGTGAGTTGTTTAAACTTAATTGCAATTATCACATTTAGTCTTAAAGTAAAAATCATAATTGCTTGTTTGTTATATTAGCAAAAGCGATTGCTTGTTTTCATGTGCACCCAAAACAAAGCGTTCATGTTCGCTGCATTATAGTTTTAGAAAACCCCAAGCAACAACAAACAATCCAAACAATACTATACATTGTTGTAACAATCTTCTTTCCTTTTACAGGACTGAACACAACACCACTAGCCAAAGAAATGCAATTTAAACTGAGTGTTATTTTAACACTACGCAAATACATCCATTGCTGCACTCCCCCGCTTCCTCATAGCGAGGCGCACGTTTGTGCGGAGAATTCTTTCTCTGTCACACCAGGTATAGAACAAACATTGTAACAAATGTTTCAGTTTGATTCTGACTGTATTCCTGTTTCCCAAGGTGTATGCCATCATCACTTACGTTATCAATCCAACTGTCACAACTCCAAAGTATTCAATGATCTATTTGAATGCAACAGATTGTTTCTGTTTAAATATACCTCCTTATATCTGCCTTTGGATCATACATAACAGCTCCTAATGCATAGTAACTCTTTCCTTTGACAACTATTAGACGTTAAAAGTATCTTTTAACACATGCCACTAATTGGATCTTATCAAAATAGACAATATGCAAAAAAGTTAAAATGATGAAACATGTTTGGTTGGATGTACAACAGCTTTATCAAACATGCTTAACATACGCTATATAGCCAAAAGTATGTGGACACCCCTCCTAATTATTGAGTTCAGGTGTTTTAGCCACACCAATTGTTAACAGGTGCATAAAATCAAGCACATACCCATGCAATCTCCATAGACAAACCTTGGAAGTAGAATGGGTCCTACTGGAGAGCTCAGTGACTTAAGCATGGCACTGTCACAGGATGCCATCTGTCTGATGGACAAACCTGGGTTTGGCAGATGCCAGGAGAGCGCTACCTACCGGAATGCACAGTGCCTACTGTAGGGGGGGGGGGGGGGGGGGGGGGGGGGGGGGGGGGGGGGGGGGGGGGGGGGGGTAATGGTCTGGGAGTGGTCTTAGTTCCAGTGAAGGGTAACATTAATGCTACAGCATACAAGGACATTTTAGACAATTGTATGTTTGCAATTTTGTGGCAACAGTTTGGGGAAGGCCCTTTCCTGTTCCAGCATGACTGTGCCCCTGAGCACAAAGCAACGTCCATAAAGACATGGTTTGATGAGTTTGGTGTGGAGGAACTCCAGTGGCCTACACAGAGCCCTGACCTTAACTCCATTGAACACCTTTGGGATAATTAGAACACCAATTGCGAGCCAGGCCTTCTCGTCCAATATCAGTGCCTGACCTCACAAATGCTTTTTTGGCTGAATGGGCACAAATTCCCACAGACACACTCCAAAATCATGTGGAAAGCCTTCCCAGAAGAGTGGAGGCTGTTATAGCTGCAAACGGGGCAACTCCATATTAATGCCCATGGTTTTGGAATGGGATATCCAATAAGCTCATATAGGTGTGATGGTCAGGTGTCCACATACTTTTGGCCATATAGTGTATATCATATGCATGTATTGTTTCACCATTTTTAAGCAGGTAAACCTGCTTTTAATCCACAGATGGAATTCTTTTGCATTACTTATATTCTTCTCAAATTCTCTCCATGTTCAACCCTGAGACAACACACAGCTTCTGTGTAATTATGTGTGGGTTGTGTAGTTGCAGGGTAGTCTTCCTCAAGGGATCATTCTATTAGAGGCGCAGAACTACTAATTTTACAATACCCGCCTATGATCTTCATAATCTCCCAGGGAAGGTGGGGGTGGATGTCTTCATAAGGTGCTTCTTACCCTGTCTATGATACCATATTAGTTATGGCTAATTCATGAGGAGTGTTAAAGTAAATACTTCTATGTAGAATCCATGTTTATCTCCAGAGAACAGTTAAAGTTAATATTGTTTATCACAATTGGGATATCACAAAAAACAATCATTCAGTACCAATTGCAAATGTGCTTCAAATTGGCAGGGGACATCACAATATTCATCTCAAGCAACTCAGCAGACTAAGCAGACAACAGCCCATAAATCACTAAAACCCTGTTAATAAGCTTATGTTGGAAGGCATGGAAGAGCAATGTCAACCTAGACCTAGACATTTGGTGACGAACTCACCAAAATCATACAAGCAGCAAACTTCAAACACACCTGACCTTTGTCTAGAGAATGTTCACTTACAAATCAGAGAGGGAATCAGTGTTCTATACTTAGCTCAGTGCTTAAAAGCCCTTTATAATGGACAGTGATACATAAAGCCTTCTGCTGTTCTTTTTTGGAAAATCACAGACAGAATTTTAGTCGTAGTAGTACTATGCTGTAGTACTATGCATTAGGAGAATGGGAAGCGTTGCAAGGGGGCTTAGTAATTAATATTTTAATGTGTGTGTGTGCACATACAAACAATAAATACTTTTATCTTCATCTCCAACTTACTCCAAGCAAAGTGACTCACACATGCAAAGTCACTTGGCTGGAAACATTAGTTAATCCAATGAGCTGTGCCCAATTTGACGTTTTGGACTCTCCCCAATTTTAGGAAGATGTCTCAGTATCTGAAACAGCTATCCACACTTATATCATTTTGTTCAGAATTAATTTGTAATTTGTCTAATGGAAATTGCCATCAACAGCCCTGACCTGGACATGAGGAAGCTGATATGATACGCTGATATGCAAAGAGCAAAGAGCTTGGGCATCACCCTCGACAGTAACCTGGACTTCAAGGAGTACATTGCTTGCACGTCACGGGCCTGCCGATTCCTTCTCCACAACATCAGGAGGATTCGTCCATTCCTGACAACATACGCGACGCAGCTCCTTATCCAGGCCACAGTTCTCCCTCGACTGGACTACTGCAACGCTCTCCTTGCAGGCCTCCCAGCATGCACCACCCAGCCTCTCCAGCTCATCCAGAATGCAGCTGCCCGACTGATCTTCAACCTCCCCAAATTCTCCCATGTTACTCCCCTGCTGAAATCCCTCCACTGGCTTCCTGTCGCTGCCAGGATCAGATTCAAGACCCTGACCCTCGCCTTCTCTGCAGTCAACAGGACAGCCCCTGCCTACCTCCAAGAACTCATCCAGCCCTACACACCAGCCCGACCCCTGCGCTCAGCAGCAACTGGACGCCTCGCTCCTTGCATGGTCAAGGCAGGAGGTGCTCGTTCTGCCGGACATCGGCGTTTCACCTACATCGCTCCCCAGTGGTGGAACGAACTCCCGGTCTCGCTACGGACAGCTTCTTCACCCCAGTCCTTCAGACGGGGCCTGAAGACGCACCTCTTCAGACTCTACCTGGACTGACCCAGCACACAATTGCTGCCCCCCCGCCCATCAGTGCTGTCGTAAATTGCTGTGCTTTTTAAATTGTGCTTTTAAATTTCTCTTGTTGCCGCCTTTACCCTGACGCTCATTGCGCCGTTTGAAGTTGTCGAAGTCCGCCGTTTGATAGTGTATCGTATTAGCTGCCCTATAGGCTGTAATTGTACAAATCTAATAGTACTATGTCCTCAAGCAGACGCTGCTCTCAGCTGAGAACTGTCTCATTGTGGAACTGTACACATCCTGTCCCCGTACTGTCGCTGTACCTACTGTATGCACTTTTGTAAGTCACTTTGGATAAAAGCGTCTGCTAAATAAATAAATGTAAATGTAAATATGCAGTATTATTAAACTTTGGTGCTGTTTGTACATCTCTCACTTCACATGCTGTGAATGCATTTTGTATTTAAACTCAAAGGCAAGACTTGTGGAGTCCAGAAATCAACACCATTTTGAGCAAATAGCTCTGTTGACGCTGTAGGCTGCTATTATAAGACTATAAGTTTTTCTCTTTGTTTTTCTTATCAATAAATTTTGTACAGTTGGCAGTTACTGTTGTTGGGATTATGCTAGCTAAAATGTATTAATTGTACATGAAGTACAATTATTATTATTATTATTATTATTATTATTATTGCTGTACTTTTGACATATACTGTGCAGTAAAAAAAAAAAACATTATGAAAGCAACTGCTTTTACTGTGGTTAATTGTGTTTAGAAAAAAAATAAAATAAAATAACAGGAATTTTAACAGGGAAGATCACACTGCCTTTTTTTTTTTTTTTGCTTGGGCCCTTGACATTTCCATGTGATGATCCATGCTATTATTCTTTTAGATACAAAGATTATGGGGGATTTAAGATTGGTCAGTCAAGGATTTCCTCTTATATGTATGTTTTACTCACCTTTTGAGAGCTTTCTGCATCATCTAGATGGAATAAGCAGTCAAAGCTTCATTGACAGTTTTATTGGTCACTACTAGGCACATACAAAAAAAGTCAGGCCACAATGTAAGCTGCCAATCTACTACTGCAACAATAACTTACCGGAACTAGACAGATGCAAAAAACACGCCATTAACATTAGGTCATTTTAGGTTACTTGAGCATTCCCAGTAAACAGACAAAATGTTTATATAACTGTGATTGCCTCTTGTGCAATCACAGTTTACAGCCAATTCCCAAACACAGTACCTCTCAAAGCGGATCAGGTTTTTGAACTGAGTACTACATACCCCCAGTTTTGTTAATTGACTGCAGGCATAAGGAAGAATATACAGTAATGTTGTGTTTGCCATTCAAACACTTAACATTACAATGTTTATAAGAGGAAAACAGCAATCGTATGTCTCGCAGTATTCATTAACATATACCTGTGCCGGTGTGTAACACAGAGTAGTGCCATAAAATTATGCAATACATAACTCCTCCTATAAATACAACTGAAAAGTGTAAACAGGCTACTACTTCAACCATTGTAAGAAAGTAACAATGTAACAGTGCAATAACACAAACATGGCACAATAACAACAGTCCTTTCACATTTTCTTTTGAACATTTTTTTTCTTTAAGTAAATTTAAATCTTTCTGTGGGTTTGCTAATTCTCACAGGATAACGCTAGGAAAGGAGCAGGGGTGCTGACAGAACCTTGACTTTCAGACTCAACAATCTCTGAGGCACCAGCATTCTCAGTACCATTGGTAGTGTCCTGTGTCTTGGTGTCAACCACCTGACTGTGAGACTCAGGCATGTAGGAGTTTTGACTTGGAGTGATCATCTTAGGGTTGTGCTGTCTCACGCTTTCTGCATGTGACCTGGTTTGTGATACTGTTGACACTCTTTGTCTTTGGACCAACAAGCGGGATTGTGGGACTTCCTTCCACAGTTAAAGCAAGCAGCAGTTTTCTCACATTTCTTGTCTAACTTACGTACAGTGGAGTTCCCTCTCATTTTATGCTGCAATTCAACTGTGTCTTTAGCAGCAATATCCACTGAGATGGCAATCTCTAACACATGAGTTAGAGTTAAAGGCTTCTCTGTTAAAGGCTTCTCTCTCATTATGCAACCCATACACCAGCTTGTCTCCAAGGGAATCTGTTAAATTCAGGTTGAATTCACAATGCTCTATGAGCCCTCTGAGCTCTAACATGTAATGTGCTATTGTCTTGTTCCTTTGCTTATGGAAGCAATAATGTTCAGCAATGACCAATGATTTCAGATTCAAATGGTTCTAGAATACATTAACAATTTCCTTTGCTGGTGCTATGTAACAAATTATGTAACAAATCTTAGGTTTTAGCCCCCTAAGCTAAGCAACACCAGCACTTGTTTTCATCTTTAATGTCATGAGCCAGAGCAATCCTGTTCAAGTCTCTCGATATATGTATATGTCTTGAACTCATGTCCTTCTGTTAGTGGTTGGAATGGATGTTCTCATGTTCATTTGATTTGAGGCTCTTTTTTTAAATGAAAATCCACTTTTCTCCCATCATTGATAAAATGATACACAATAGGATTATTCCTACTATAGTTGCCACTTGTAGCATTTGCCATTCAAGCACTAAATTTTACAAAGTTTAACA
Organism: Megalops cyprinoides; assembly: GCF_013368585.1. NCBI lineage: Eukaryota > Metazoa > Chordata > Actinopteri > Elopiformes > Megalopidae > Megalops > Megalops cyprinoides. The sequence goes on along the minus strand of NC_050590.1, from coordinate 20,804,679 downwards.
GTCAAGAGACAAGAACTATGTTTAGTGTTGAACTGGAAAATTAAAATTATGCAGTACTTAACAAGTAGGTAGGCTATATGGATATAGTACAGGCTTAAACAGTACACATATACTGTAGTGAGTGCAAGGCAAACATATGCTCAGAAGTATTAATGTGAGATAGAGTGTTATAAATAACTGTTCACATAATACTGATATAACATTAATGCAGTTATAGATCACAGAAAGTAATAACTATCTACTTATCTAATGATATAAAATCGATACAAATAATAATACTTAGCTATATACATTTTAATTGATTACAATCAAATATATGTAATAATAAATCAGTTCTGTGAGTCCTGTCATGTATGTGGACAGCTGAGCTGAGAGGCATTGTCAGGGTTTTGGCTACTACTGTTTCACACGGTGACCAACAGGTGTTTTCATAACATCCTGTCAGTGCTTCAACTACTGCTGCCTAATACAGTGACCAACAGGTGTCCTCATAAAATCCTGCCATCCTCAGAGTTTGTTATGCTTTGTGTATGCACTCATGTACCAAGCATGCTTCTCAAGCCTTCTGAAAGAAATTGTTTTCTTTAAACCAACCTTTGTGCCTGAGTGATCTCTGTGTTTGGATTCACCCTGCTCCTCATAACAGACTCTCATGTGAATATACTGCAACTATCAATAGGTGGAGATTATTTTTTTGTTGTGTATAATCCTGTTTTTATTGACATCTAATTAAACACCATGTATGAGCCACATTTCTGGTATACAGAAAAAAGTGTTTCTACATCCTTAAGCAACTGAGATATTGAATGGAGATAAATTGGAGTTCTTTTTGAAGTAAATCAAAGAACTGCTGGTGATGCAAATTATGGGTAGACTTCCCACAATTGTGAAGCCATTTTCATGTTTATTGATGATTTTTGTGACAACTTATTGAAAGTGATAAGCCTCCTGTACATGAGAAAATTTCTACATGGAAAAATAACCAAATTCTTAAGCAGACAATGAGAATGGCTGCAATTTGCTGCTTTTGGGCTCTAAGGGTTAATGTCCATAATGAGACTGGCCTCAGGAACATTAGTGGTTATTTCTGTAGGGAAACACCTTACTCCTAGAGCTCTATAGGTATGTGGGACATCCTGCCAACTTGTAAATTGCCATATCTGTGTTACAAAGTGTCATGACAGAAATTCTGTCACTTAAAATATAGGGGTCCCTTTTATACTAGAAGGCCATTCTATAATTATCACTGTACCATTGCACAGAGAGGAAACTGCCTCATGACTCCTCTTCATGATCATATTTGGCCTCTGGTGTTGCTGACACCCCACAGCCCCCATGGTGTGGGGAGGCCCCAGAACATAATGTACCCCACTATACTCTCAAAAAAATGATTCGAGTAACTGTCTAGAATTATTCTAAAATTATTCTAAAAAATCTATTCAGTTATCAATCTGTTCGTTCCCAGTGAGATTTCCAAAACTGTAAAAGGATGCAGGGGTGGGCTCCACACTGCTGTGTTGCTAAAATTTATTTCATAGGTACCCTGTCATGTCTATCACTTGAATTTCTTCAGCCATGATAGGGTTTGCTTGCTCACTAATGTTCATTGGCTAGATGTCATCACATTTAAAACAAAGTGGGAAGTAACTGGTAATGGACTCTTTGCTAAGCCCCCAGCACCCATTACTGTTGCTAACTCACAAGATATCATAAACCATACAGTGTTTACTGCATGGAGATAATAGTTGCATTACCGTAATAGTTGTATTGTTTTCAGATCAGGTAGTTCTTTCATGTTTATAAGGTAGAATATCTCATTCATCATATATCCAGCCCAATTCAGAAAATACACCAAGATTTGATTGATTTGTGAAATCAATACTATATACTATGTTACAAATGAAAAATGACACTGACTGCAATCTTTCAAGTTCAGTTAAATACACCAATATTTTAGTCAACTACAGTTGTGAGCACCTTGATGCACTGATTCAATATTTACATTTTCAATATATGAGATCTAAAAGATGATGCATTCTGTATTGTACCGTAAAATTGAACCTTTCTGTTGTGATTACAGAGAATTGTTTCAAAGGGCACTGTTGCTGAGCATGATACAGATGGGGACTTAAACAGACCATCACAGCTCCCAAGGTTTCAGCTTGACGGAGTGGCTTGAATTTCCTTTTCTGGTGAGCTCGGCGGTGGAAACAGCGCAACTAATGATCCAGTATTTCAGCTGTGAAATAGCTCTGAATGAATTTCTGTTGTCAACTTCTTTCATCTGTTTAAAGATCTTTCACATCTCCCTTTCAATCAAAGGGAACCTCTTGTATCCATCACAGGCACAGGCAAAAATGGAAATGCAGTGACTAAAATCAAATGTCGCTAAAATGTCATAGCACTCTCCTGCTCTTCCTCAGTTTTTTTGCTTGATTGCTATTTTTTTTTTTACTATTCAGTTTCAACCGCATTATTGGAAAAACACACATTCCATTGTTAAAATCTAAATAAATTTATGTAGAAACATAACAGTATAATGGCCACTAAACCATGCACACCATGAACACACTCACTCACTGTCATACACACACACACACACAGCCTTTATTAAAAACCAGTTTTTCAGAGAGTGCTATCAGCAAAGGAGTTGGAGGCAAGGCAGTAATGTGGAATTAGCTTGCATTTAAAAAAAAAAGTAAATGTTCCCTGTTGCAGGGAGGCAGACACTTTTCAGTAGTTTCATTATGTTGTACCTGAGATACTAATTTGAGAAAACACCCAAAAATCTCTCAACCACAGGGCAGTCAAAAGGCACATAATGGCTTTTATATATGTCAAAATCTACAACTATGTTCAGAATCATAATTGCTTTTGTATTAAGCCTCCGGTGTTTCTTCAGCTAACACCATTGCTGATGGCTGTGGTTTCCTGATATAAGGATCACTTGTGGGACCACACTTGTCTCACATAATGTCATCAACCTGGCTTGTCTTCACCTGAGGCTATCAGCTTCTCCCCACTGACCTTACTTGGAGACCATTTGTAATCTTGGAATCAAACTCTCTTGCTAAAACATTAAAATCATTTACAGTTTTTCTCAATCGCTTACACACTATAACTGGGCCTATTAACTAAACATCCCAAATGCCATCTACCATTTCCCAAAACTATAAACACTATTCCCCTGTTTCACACATGATTCAAATTTGTTGAACTTTTTGTGAAACACTGTACACACAAACCCCTTCATATATCACTGGCTGCACCATGTGCTCATTTAGAAAGCACTGGCATTCAATATCATTAACTCAAGTCATTACAGCTGGAACCCAACTAACACACATTTCCCTGGCTGGAAACACAGAGTCAAAATTGTTCACACACCAATCAGAACCTCAGGATAGATAGATAAAAGGGCCATGGGTCAGTTCACTTGTTTTAGAACAAGGGATCCACAAAGACCTGAAGGTAGAGGTAGAGGAAGAGGACACAGGAGAGGAGGTGGAAGAGGAAGGGCAATGAGACAAATAGTTTCTGATGAGATGCACGCAACTCTAGTTGACCATGTCCTTGTCCATGTGATGTCAATGAGGGAAGCTGGGCAAAGAGTGCAGTCGAATCTGAGCTGCTTCACAGTAGCCTCTATAATCTGGACCTTCAGAAATAAAAATAGGTAGGTAATTTACATACTGCTCTCTAGTGTAACTTTGGAGTGCTGTACTTTGTGCTGTTACAGCACATACATGTACTGTAGTTGTTTGCTCTATTGCACTGTATGTTGTCTGAAATGCATTGTATTACTGTACCATATCATATACAGTTAAACTGGAGTTACTGTATGGTCCTATTTTGTAAAATGGATGGTTTACTGTAATGCCATCAGTACTTCTATTTTTGCAGAACTGAGAGATGACTACCTAATGGAGGCAGAAGATGACTATTTTCAGAAGAGCAAGAGATGGAAATCATCAATATGGTTATAGCCAATAATGTCATTTGCTTGCATGAGATACAAAGGAGCGGATCAGGGGATATTCCAAGGCATTGATGCAGTCAGCATCTCAACAATTGACTGCATTCTTTGACGGAACAGGTTGAGGATGAAACGGGCCTATTGTGTTCCTTTCGAAAGGAACTCTGATGGTCAAAGACCAGCGCTTGGAATATGTGCAAGTATGGGTTTTCATACTGTATCAAGTATTTGTATATATCAGTTATGTATTACAGCAGTATATACTGTAGCACAGGCTATATGATGGCCTACTTTTGTGTACTATAGCAGTGTGTTTCAGAGTAGTCATTTACTGTACTGTGTTTCATCTCTTTTGTAGGGAATCTTTGATAATGATGCCAGATATTGATGATATTGATGCCTCATGAACTCATCTTTGTTGATGAAGCAGGATTTAATCTCACCAAAAGGAGGAGAAGGGGGAGGAGCATAATTGTCCAATGGGCCATTGTGAATGTCCCTGGCAAGCCAAGAGGGAATGTGACTATGGGTGCTGCCATCAGCCACCGAGGGGTCTTCCACCGCCATGCCACCCTTGGTCCATACAACACCATGTATCTGCTGGCTTTCCTCGATGGTCTGCGAGATCATGTATACCGACTAGACCAGAGGGAGCTAGCACAACCACAGCAGCCAGGCTACGTTGTCATTTGGGACAATGTCAGTTTCCTCCAGGCTGATCTAGTTCATGACTGGTTCATGAATAACCCAAGATTCAGCAACATCTTTCTACCTGCATATTCTCCCTTCCTGAACCCCATAGGAGTTTTACAGGAGTTTTTTTTTCCCCGGCATGGTGATGGAAGGTCTGTGGAGGAGGCTTGTTTAGATATTACTGTTGAGGCTTGCCAGGAGTGGATAAGACATACAAGGAGTTTTGTCTGCTGCTGCATGGCTGTAATATCTTTGTACTCTTTTTTTTTTTTTTTATTGGTTTATACTGGTAAATACATTGAAATTATTTTACTGTATTCTACATTTATCAGTTGCATATTTCCTCGGTACATTTACTTTTTCACTCAATTTCAGTTTATTTTACTACAGTACATTGAGGAATTAAATTTTGGAAATTTATACATGTGTCTTTATTGTATTCATCATGTAAAGAGGTTGTGGGGGAAAACTCTCACCAGTGTGTAATGGCTATTTTGTAGTGTATGTGTATTTGATGGCTTTTGTGTGATGTCTGAAGGCAACGTTTGGTTTAGATGTAAGATTACATGGTTTTGAGTGGAAAGTTTGGTTTTGACATGGAAGTTTGAAGTTTGTGAAGATGAGTGTGCAGTTGTGTTTAGAGTTTTGGGAAATGGAGCATAATTCTTGAAATTATGGAGCATAATTTCAAGAAACGTGTCTTGGCAATCAAAAAACACTAAACATGCATCTGGACACTTTTTAAAATCAGGTTTAATGAGTTAATGTGTTCATGTTTGTAATGTTGACAGAGTTTCTCATCTTGATGTCAAGCTGTAGGCTAGTGACCTCTTCTATACCATAAAGTATTAAATTCCTCTGGACGCAATGAAAATGAAATAGATCAGGATAGTCAGGATAGATTTTGGCCAATGTGGTGATGGTCACTGATGAAATCGTACCATCGACACTGTGTGTACCAGTTGTCCTGCAAAAACTAGTTTCAATCATGTGTACTGCATCAGATCAGACGACTTGACCCCTAAATGCCAGAGTGATTCCCATCAACACTGGTTTAGTTAAGCCTTCAGTTTTATTGGATGTCTTTTCAAGACATGCCCTCATAAAATTTACTTTATTGTCCTAGGCTCATAATTTGTAATCTATAGCACATTAAGTCATTTTAAGATGTCTACAACTCCTGTATTTTCAGTTACCCTTACAATCAACACAATTTGTTTCCTGTGAACTATACTGGATGGTTGTGATATACTGAAGTAAAAAACAGTTGGGTCACCATGGCTAATATTCCCAGGCTGGGGGAATCCATTCTCCTGGGAACCCAAAAATTGAGACTCTAGATATAAAGCAATTTTTCCCAAATGTGGAGTCGCCAGTTGAAAATATGGTTGCAAACAGTTCTTAGTATTTAGATGTGCAAAGCTTATATCATTAATTACTAAATGTGTTTATTGAAAGTGTGATTCTCCACTTCAGAAAGTATATAATAATAATATTTACCCCACTCCCCCACCCCCACCAACCAACCAACATCCTTAGTGGCTCTTCATCACAATAAAATAATCTTGGCTCATCTGCTAATTCTGTGCCTGCTCTTACCCATACTGTTCACCCAATCAAATTGACCTATAGTCCTCTATGATGGTCAGCACTGAAAATCTCACCCATTGTTGGAACACAAACTCTACATAACAAAATCCTTCAGCATATAGGTGGGAGCTGAAGCATATTTTTAGACAGAGTGTCAGTGGTGATAATAACAGCCACCTGAGAATTTTTTTGTTGTTTGCTCATTAGCAGCAGGAGTATGATTTGGGTCAAAGATACAGATGATGTGAAGAAATTTTTGTTTATCTTAATGTCACAAGAGCTGTATGTATGTGTTATGTCACTGTGTCCTAATTAAATTCTATGTCACGTCCTGAGATCAGGTACTTGTTTGACTAAGCAAGCAGCTCAGACAGCACAAAGAAGTAAACCCATTAGTTACTGAACCAATATTAACTCATTAGCATGTGGTGTGACAATGTGCCTGCCACCCTCTGCCTTGGTCAAAAGGCTTAAATCTATAATGATGACAATGTGATTTTCCTCTTACCCATGAAGAATTTAATTTACATCTGCTGTGAAGCACTGTTAATGATTTCATATGAATTATATTTACAAGTTTATAGACAGTATTTTTTAAGTAGTAAACTGTACTTTTTTCAAATGAAAATTCTTTTTTTTGTCCTAGAATTGATGGTCATATACTGATGCACAGTAGGCCGATATTTGCTCCACTTGTATTAATAATGATGATGTTTAGTTGTTTAGTTGTTTAGTCTACTGGTCTGTGTTTGTAGCTTTTATTGTTCTTTTGCCCCAAAGGGATGATACATCACAAGCATTATTAAATTTGCACTAAAATTTGCTATTTCAGCTTGAATTATTGAGGAAAATGCAATTTATTAGTTTTATAACTTCTTTTTATTCTTACTTTTATAAGACTTTTATAAGTTATAAGTAAACATATGCCACTGTATTATCTGTCAGTTTCACTAAATGTCATACTGGTTAAAAACAGATTCTAATGGATGCTGCTAATGGATCTTGAGATCACCTCCCACACTCACCAGACCTATTTCAACCCTTAAGTAGGATTTTAATTCTGACCCCTCCTGACCCCCTGCTACAATTCTTACTACCAACAGGCTACGTTTGAGAACCATCCCAATGATGTTTACATCCTGCACTTCACAGTTGCGAACACCACCACCACTACCACTATTGCTCGAAACTGCCATAGTCCAAACTCCCCTCAGAAACATAACACAATGCAATTGTTGAGTGCTTTTTAAAGGCTGTTTTTTTCTGCTGCTGCTGAAGGTGTTTTTTACGGTATGATCTAAATAAATATTATCAAGCATTATGCACAATTACACATATGATCAAAGTAAAGCTAAACTTTAAATATAAACTAAAAGACATTATCAATTTTGTGAGCCATTGCACAGAACCATCACAAGTGATTATTGGTAGAATGCAACAATGAAACAAGTTCTGCAACAGAACAAGACTTCTGAGGAGAGGCAGTTGATGCAGAATCTATGTTACCAGCAGAGACAATCCGATTGGTTCATCCATTAGAGTGCTAGCTACCAAAGTGAATATATTTGCCATTTCCTTTGAGCAAACGTCAACTGCATAGCCAGACAGCAGCCTTTAAGTGCTGTTTTAGGAACTAAACCTGCCATCTTGCATTTGATCTAGTCTTGATTATAAAGCAATAAGGTACTGATTGGCAAAACTAAGTTATTGCTGAGGAACAGAGATGTATGGAAGCCAGTGACAGCTGCCCACATCATTTTTCACCATCACTTCCTTTTTCTGGGCTTCTGCATAATGGATGCAGAGGAGACAAATAGTGTCGTTTAACACTATGGTAATTTGCTTTGAAACTTGGACACTGCCTTATTGCCCAAAGGGTCAGGAGAATCATTTTGTGTAAATGCAAATGCCTGCATGGAGACTGAGTCACTGTAATGGGGGATGACGACGACAATGATTGATCAAACCCATGCAGATGAGTTCCAGAACCAGTCACTGTCAGTGAGTGGAACACCTGTCTAGTTGCTGGGGAGCAAGAATGACGATGAGGTCATGTCCTGTGGGACATTCTGTCTGCTCAGTTGCATTTGTTTATTCCTCTTATTTTGATCTAGTGCCCCATTAAGAATTCAGCATAGTGCACAGTCTCTCTCAACAATGCTAATTCTGACAGTGTAAGGCAAGAGGAATGGACCATAGGGAGTGCGGAGGAGGCTGTGGACTCCTCCCAGTCTTTCTATATGTCATCTCAAAATCACAGAGCCTCAGTATATTCAAACTAGTGAGGGTAGTATCAGGAAAGGATTTACAGTAATACATTTATCTGAGTTACTTTGTGGGAATATATTGCAATAACTCTGTACTTCTGAGTGGCATGTTATTGCTTAGAGTAATTCTAATGCAAGGGTACAGTGAATCAGGAAGACTTTAATATCACAGGTCCCTGGATAAGGTGCATTTAGTTGCATTTTCTGATGCTTATAGGGATTGACGTTCCACATAATTACTGTTCAGCATTTTTACAGAGACCTGAGTTCAAGATATCTAAATAATATTCTACAATTACAGGGTAACTTACCCCTCAATTTTCCAGTGTAGGCATGGTACTGTGGTATCAAAGATGTTTCTCCATTCTGTTGTGTGCCCTGAGGCTGAAAGAGCAGATTGCAGTTGTTCTATTATTTAGGCCGTTCAATAGATTGCAATGTTAGAGGCCAGGAGTCAGCCCTCTCCCATGAGATTTTTCAACTAAATGTCTGAAGGCATCCAGCATAAAAACAAGAGCCATGAGGAATATAAAGCTCAGAATGGGTCTGACCTTAGCCATAATTAATTTACATATAAGATGGAATGACATCTGAAATAATTTTCTTCTGGATATATGCCCTTTTGTGTTTTCTAGCTAGCTATTGTTTTCAGATAAAACCTGCATCTAAATGCATATCAATGTAAAAAAAAATCTACATATTTAAGTAACTTGAATTAGAATTACCTAAAAGTTCCAACAGTAGGCAACAAAGAGGGAAATTTTAAGATTGATGCTGTGGTGAAAACAGGTATGTACTATTACAATGAACCTTCCCTAACCATGCTCAATACCTCAGCGCTCCAGCCTGAGCGGCTGGCTTCTCCCTGTCTGTCAGTGTGGGTGTGTCTTTTGTCTGTTTTTTCCTTGCATGTGCTTTTGTTTTTGTTTTCAGCCATCGCCCCACCTCCTGTCCTGCCTATCTGCCCTGCTGCCACGCCCACCACCTGAAGCCCATCCTGCACACCTGTTCCCTGTTCTCTCATCACCAGCCTGTGTATATATACCCTGCTGTTTCCTTTGTTCTTTGCCTGATCGTCTCAGCTTTGTTCCTGTCTTTTTTGTTCTGATCTGTTTGGTTTTAGACTCTGCCTGTCCCTAATTTTCTCTTTTGCATGCTGTTTACATGCTGTTTTTAATGCTGTTCTTTCCTGTAGATTTTTTGGTTACCAATTTGGACTGTTCTTTTCATTACGATTTTTGCCTGTGCATTTGGACCCGCAATTAAAGGATATCTTCTCAAACTGCCTGTTTTGTCTGTGCCTGGGTCCTGACAATAACACAGTATTGTAAATATAAAAACAACATGAGGGATAGAGCAATTTATCATGCATAAAAACAGAAATAAACCAAGTTTTATGGTGTTTGCTGCACTGTTATACAACCAAGTGACATCCATACTCTCTGTATGGGTTACAGAATTTCTGTTACAGATTTTACACATGATGAGTTTTCGTGGATATGTTAAATTACATTTTTTTTTTTTCTGTGGTAGTGCTTGATGTGCAGTGGAATACTACTATACTATATAATTTCTAAGTTCTTTAGCTGATCCCCATTTTCATAGTTAAGTGCAATCTAACAGTGGTAATTTGAACATTGTCTTCATTTATGTTGGAAAAAGGTATACATCAGCTTGACTGATACATTATCAGAAATCAAAACAAAAAAGCAGGGAACATTCATTCAGAGGAATTAGCAATGTTCAGGTTGAATTCACCAAGTTTAATGTAGGGAGTCATGTAGTAGTGGTGGAAATTATTGGTCTTTTCACTGAACCAGTGCTTTTGGCTGGTTCATTTGGTTCACTTCCATTCAACTATTCAATTTTACTTTAAATTCAAGTTTTTATTACATGTTCTTTCAGTTTTTTCATATTTGGCTTGCAAAACTATGTCCTGAGTGTGTCGGAGGTGTTCTGTATAAGCTGACATAAGAGTAGGTTGATCAGTTTTCCCTCTTTAATTTGTTTGTCCATCTGTCTCATGAGACAGGGTTTGAGTTGAGTTGCTTGAGTTGACAAGAAATAAATAATTATTGTTTGAACATGCTAGTCAGTCACTCAAACCTTTAGGAAGTGAGTGATGTCAGACAGCACTCAATTCATATTCAGTAATAATAATAGTTTATAATTAGACAGCTCTGTTGGGCAGATCTGTTGTCATATCATGAAAAACATGCATATCAGTTCAAGTGCACTTTTCTTCAAGTCCCCAACCAAAAAGCCCTTTATAATTGTCACGGGCTATAGCCTAATCCATTATTTACAACTGTTAAATCCCTCTGGAGTGACAAGTAATATTTTAGAATTGAGCTAGGCCTTGTGTTTGTGATGACAGTGTTGATTAAATTCCCTGACATATTTGGATTCTGCTGAATAGCCTGAAATGCATTTGTTGGTTTATGTGGGGAAATGTTGCTTTTAATGTTCCTTGATTTTTGCAGAATTTTCTTGTAACATCTGATTTACAAATACCTATAAATATAAATAAGTGTTACTGATGTGTATACAGAAGGTACAACTCATTCTGATCATGAAGAAGGATGTTGTGATGGCCATCTCAAGAAGTTTATGTCATTAGAAAGTTTATCACATTTTCAATGACAGAAATTGGATTAAACATACTACACTGTTGTGGTCTAAGTAATGAAACTGAGTTTTTTTTTGTTGTTGTTGCTTCTGTGCATGTCACTCAACAACTGGAGAAACTGGAAGAGAAACTGAGAGAATAAACATTGTGTTTTGGCAGCCAGAAGTCGTCAGTATTGAGAGAGAAAGTCGAACAAACCTTTAATAAAATAGATACCTTACGGAAATGATTTGGTTCACCACACTAACCAAGAAAGCAGTTCACAAACAGCTCATCACTTTAATACAGCTCTCCTGTGTTGCTTGTTTCACAACAGCTGAGATTTCTCCACACATAAACCAAAAAATGCATTTCAGGCTATTCAGCAAAGTTTATTGTAGCTATGTGTGCGCTCAATTTTTCCTGTCATTGAATACACTTGGCCAAAATCTCTTGTTACAAAAGATTAAGTGCTATGAACAGGCTATTGAAGACAGTATTGGCTATGACTAGATGGCAAATGCTAGACTCCGGATTGGGAGGGTTACTTTTAATATGTATTCCACTACAGATTACCAAATACTTGCCCTAAAATGTAATTTTTAACATATTATGTAAGATTACTCAAGGTAAGTAACTTAATCTAAATACTTCGGATTACTTTCTGAACAGTGTGTTTCTAATTTTTAAAAGTATGTAAGAAAAGGGTGAATGTGGCATATACTGGTTGGGTTTGTCAGTGCTCCTGTCCCCTAGCTGTTGTTGTTGTTTTCCCCCATCTGTCTTTGTGTGTCCATGTGCTTTTGTTTTCCTTTGCGCTCCAGCCCTGCCCCACGCTCCGCCCGGTCCCCGCCCACCTGACTGCCAGATCGCCGCCACCTGCCTGCCTACCTGCCTGCTTCCCATTACCATGTCAGCCCAGCCCTATACCTTCCCTGCTTGTCTCTGTCTCGTTGCTAGTGCGCCTCCACTTTGTTTCTGCCTGCCGCTTTGTCCTGTTTGCCTGATCACCTGCCTTCCTGGTTCCTGACCCTGCCTGTTCCTGTGTCTGACCCTGGTTCTGCCCACGGACTGCCTTCCTACTCTCGATCCTGCCTGTTTTGATTTCGCTTTTGTCTTATGTTTTGCAATAAACCCGCTTGGAACGCGAGGCTCCCCTGGTCCGCGTCTGAGTCCTTGCCAGCATTGTGACAGGGTGCTTCTCACGTACTAAATGTTCAAGTGATGTCAAAATCTAAATAGTTAAACTTGAGTTTTTTTTTTTTTTTTTTTTTTTTTTACTGCAATACATACAGACTTCATTTTATTTAATTATAAAGTTCTATAAGGATGTGCACCAGTATTAATTCTCATTACCAATACTTTTTTATGATGAAGGAAAAAGACTAATTAAAAGGTCTATTATACTGAACTTTTCACATTTAGACAAACAGGTGCATGAAATGATCACAACAGTAAATTAAAAACAGTTTTCAAAATATTTTGATATACTTTTTAAATAAAATTTCTCATTACCGAAACATAGAAGCCATTTGAAGTAGGCTACCATTTTTTCAAATTATTGAATTACACATTAAGTCTATGGGCATTTCATTGCTGTTTCTTCAGAATTGTAAATGTTAATTCAAAAACTGTACATTACATGAAAACATGAGTTAGAAAAGGCACAAGCCACCCTAAATATATTGTGAGTGAGAAAGGAGTAGCTTAACAATTTAATGTATAATATGCATAGTGTAAAATTGTTGGAGTAATCGCAGTTTTGAACATGTGAAATTTTACTTGTTTTGTCACTGTCTCTACTCCTTAGCTAGTTATCTTTAATACTATACCTACTAGCTAGCTGAATAGCTAATCCAGTTCAGCCAAACTATGTAAGATAGCTAGCTAGCGATCAATATTACTTTAAATTATGAAAAAGTGAACTTACTTCAAGATGCTTCTTCAGGTTAGAGGTCGACTCTTTTGAAGCGGATAGCAGTTTTGTTGCTAGCAAACACAGCTTGCATTGTACTGTTATGTTGTGACCATTGCCAAATTTGAAAGTAAAATGATCCCGGTATTTCCATGCCATAAACGCGTTGCTCTGGTTGCTTTGTCTCCCTCTCCATTCTACTGTGTTGTGAGTCAGGCAGGCTGCATGCTTTTTGCTTGTTCTTTTTTTTTTTTTTCGTGAGGGGCATATGGGAGATACACCCCAGAGTTGCCTATCATTGGATAGATTTTCCAACTGAATAAACATTAAATAAAAAAAAATAAATAAATAATTGAAAAAAAATCCAATGTAATCCCTTCAGTAATCTGAATATTTTTAAAATGTAACTAATTTGATTAACATCAATTTAAATGGTAACTGTAATACATGTACTCATATTTTGTATTTTAAAAACGTAATGCTGTTACATGTATTCCATTACTCCCCAACCCTGGCTAGACTAAACTGCACTCCAACCTACCATGGTTTGCCTGCAGTCTTCTCCGCTCCCACATGTCTCAGACCTCAAATACATAAAGAATTAGCCTTTATATACTAGTGTTTCTTGAGTAAAGGAAATGCTACAATTTGATAAACAGGTACACTGCATAGTTTTAACTGAGTTTGCAACCTAGGGCTAATTTGAAAACATTTTATTGAGCTATTTGCCTCAGACGAAATCACCTCCTTACTGTTTACCATCAGTTCTGCTGTCTGCGGCACTTTATTCAAGATGGAGGCAGGGTGGAGCTATGAGGTTTTGCCAACAGTTTGAGGATCCAATGGAGTTACGAGATTTAGTCACAAGCTCCTTTTAATACTTTTCATTGGTTAAATATTTGTAAAACCCGCAGACAGACGTAAAGGGTGACCAATAGTATTGATTTATAAAAGAAATAAAAATGACGAAATATGCGGATACAAGGTTCCCGCCCGACAGCGACGATATGTTTGTTTACCACAAAAATGGCCCATGAATGCAGCCTATGTTAAATCAATCAAACATTAAAAGAAGAAATACTGTTGTTATATTATCTGCTACTATATTATAATTGGCAAAAGGTTTGTAGGATCCAACAGCTAGATCTGTGAATTAAAAAAAAACTATTGTGAAGATTCATTTTCAGGGGTACAGGATTACTTGCCTGACTGATTCAGTTATTTTAGAATTCTTTCTTCAGATGTAGATATGGAGCACAAATGAAACTGCAACTGAGATGAGTTTAGTTCATTCTTATGTAAATTAACACATGTCCTTCTAAGCCTTCAACTCTGTCTAACCCTGTCAGCTTCAGTCCATCAGTGCGTGCATTCATAAAATGAGGACAGGGAACAAGCAGAGTGAGATTAAAAGCATTGAAGCTGATTCTTAGTTTAGAGCAATTGCTGTCAGAGTTTGGCCACAGTTCCTCTAATCACCACAACAGACAACTGGAGACAGGTCCCTTTAAGAGCTAATTCTCTCCGTTTACTCCCTTGTATAATTTCCTTGGCAGAAGATGTTGTTATTGATGGCTACTTAGTCAATCCACTTAAAAATGCATCTGCAATTAGCTGTTTTTTAATTGGTTCTGGTCATCCATCGATTCCATGTCCTTTGGTACCTCTTCCTTAATTGAATGAGGTCACCTTATAAGTAAAAAGATAATCATTCCCATGTCTCAAAGCCAAAGAAATGTAATAAAGAAGATTACTCATTTCCATTTTTTGAGCTTTCAATTATGATTGTGATGATGATTTAAAGTGACAGTATGGTTTAAACTAGACAGCAAAGTTACTCAGGTAAAATATATGCTCACAGCAATTGACTTTCAGAGCCATTCGAGCAATGTTACAGTACAGTGCTCAATAGTCCCATTAAAGCTTTTAATGAAATTGATTAGATCAAAAATAAAATGATTGCTGTCTGTTTAATGTTTCTCAAAATATACTCAAAATGAGACACCAGTAGAAAAAGATTTTCACAGATATTAACAAGAATCCAATGTATCCTAATAATCAATACTGACACATTTTATGAAATTATTTACACATCTGGACACTGATCTGTGTTGTCACTATCCACTGGATACTGGAAAAATATACTTGGAATAGAGCTAAAATAAACTTTTTAAATGTGTATCCTCTTCAACAAATACATAATCAACAAAATAATAACAACACAACCCATATCTGAGCCATTAACCCTTCAGTTGCTAAAACTATATCACAATGTAGGTGCAGGATTGGCAGATGCATAAGGGTATTTCATATCAGTATTCTCAGAGTCCCCAGATTGTCCAGTGAGGCTAGAGAATGGAATGAAACTGAATTTGTGGAGGAATGTTTATGGGGCGCCAAATGTAACAGACCTTTTTTCGTGGACAAATGCCTTCTGTGCTATGAAATGCATAAATTCATTACGAAACCATATAACACCGTAACGCCTTTTGTCCACGAAAAACACAAACGCGTTAGCATTGTGTCCACCAAATATTGAAGAGAGCACATACTTTCATGCACAGAAAACAAAACAGATAATTCCTTTCGTGCACTGAATTGCCCGTTGTGCTTTTCATTTTGTGGACAAAAGGCGGAATGCACTTCACATTATGTGGACAAAAGAAACTCATTTTGTAGACAAAAATAATTCTGTCCACGTAACAGATGTCCTAGGCCAGCATGTAAGCTGTTGTGACACGAAATGCAGAATGCGCTGTACTATCATCATTCCGTGCCATCGAATGTTCATTTTGTTCACTTAACTGTTTTGCTATATTACTGAAAGTATGATGTGCACGAAAGGGATTTAGCACAATATATTCCATGACTTCGCAGTTACAGAAGGCATTCCGTCCACGAAAGCAAAGGCTGCTTGAACTTTTGTAGACATCAGTGTTTTGCTTTCGTGGACGGAATGCCTTCCGTCAGTTACAGAAGACATTCTGTCCACGAAAGCAAAGGCTGCTTGAGCTTTCGTATACATCAGTATTTCGTGGACACAATGCTAACGTGTTTGTGTTTTTTGTGGTTTCACGTGTTACAGTGTTACATGGTTTCGTAATCAATTTATGCGTTTTGTAGCACAGAAAGCATTCTGTCTGCGAAGGCAAAACACTGATGTCTATGAAAGTTCTAAAGTGCATTCCGCCTTTTGTCCACAAAATGAAAAGCACAACGGTCAATTCAGTGCACAAAAGGAATTATCCGTTTTGTTTTCTGTGCACGAAAGTATGTGCTCTCTTCAATATTTGGTGGACACAATGCTAACACGTTTGTGTTTTTCGTGGACAAAAGGCGTTACAGTGTTATATGGTTTCATAATTAATTTATGCGTTTCGTAGCACAGAAGGCATTCTGTCCACGAAAAAGGTCTGTTACATTTGGCACCCCATAAATGTTACTGTATATACTTTTGCTTGACCTCAAGGCCGCAGAATCATCACTCCAACAACCATAAGGGCACACCGCAAGGGCAATACCACTTCACTAAATATGCATTAAGGATAATGGCCTATTAACCACTGAAGATAGTTTGTTGGTAATTAATTGAATGTCCAGCTCCATTCATTTGGAACATTGTGGTAATTAACTAATCAATCAGTCAGAGAATCAGACTTTTCAGACGTTTTTAAACCTAAGATGAAACTCCGATGTTTGTTCTGACTGTCTCTGTCCCTGCCCCTGCCTCTGTCTACCTGTTTCTTCAGGTTCCAGCTTTGACTGCTCCTGTCATTTCTCATCTTATTGGTCTCCATAGCTGTCCATCACCCAGCTCAGCATCCACTGAGCACTCTCCCATCACCCAGCTCATCATCCAATCATTGTCCTCCACATAATCTTTAAAGTTTTGTTTTTTCACCTTCTGTCTGTCTCTCTCTTGGCCTCCATTTTGACATCCTCTGGGTTTGGCTGTGGTTTTGTTTCCCCTGTACCACGTTCTTGTGGAATTTATGTCCTTCCCTGTGGATTTCTCCCTGACCAGGTTTGGGACAAGGTTAGTGTGGGGTACCCTCTAAACAACCACCCGTAGGAGGATTCGCTGTTAGAGACACTAGGTGATAGGTGAATGCTACCCCCTGTATTTTTGCTAGTGTAGGTAATTAGCCCTTGGTGTTAAGATAGTCTAGACTGAGTTTTGTTTATATCATTTCTTTGGTATTGCCTGTGGTCCCTTCCTGTGTCAGGGTGTGTATATTTTGTATCTTTTCATGTATAGCCCACTCTTAATAGCACCTGCTGTAAATAAACACTGCACACTTTCCCACATTTGTCCACTGAGTCTCCCTCTCCCCCAACATGCTGGGACGGTGTCGCCCCACCGAGTTTTACCCCTAGACTACCAGAGCGGGATGTAACACTGAGTATAATGTACTGAAATGCCTGTTGCCACGGCAGAACACGTTTTCTTTGTTGCAATTTTTTATTCTGTTAAGGACCTGCCAGCCCTTACAATAGATAGTAGTGAAAAACTTGTACAAACCATGGTACATGAAGCCATCAGTTCATTATCAATCATGGACAATTAACAGGTTACATCTGCTTTATTATAATGTAGAACTTGCTATTGAAAACAGAGAGAAGCAGTCACCCATGGCTCAATCTGTTTTACCACAGCACATGTAGGCTTAAAGGCAATGGCCAGACTATTCACCATCCCATTGCAACACAATCATTTCCATCACCATGGCAACCTGCCTAGAAGAAGTGGGTATCCATGGCACAGGAAATTTGCTCCCGTGTCATATCCCATGTAGAACTACAATTAAGGACAAATACTATAAATCATTTATTAGGGCCAATCATATATATGCTTATTGTAAACATCAGGTGGAAGTAATACATAAATTAATTTGACCAGAAAGGATAAGTGTGTATTTGTGTATGTGTATGTGTATGTGTATGTGTGTGTGTGTGTGTGCGTGCGTGTATGTACATACACGTGTGTGCATGTGTGTGCCATTACAATGGTGCAAATGGTTCTAATATTTTCCTTATCATTGTTTCCACTTTGTTTGATGTCTCCTGCAACACCTCAGCTCTGCCCATTTTTCAACAAAACCCAGAGGGTTATCAGTAAAGTCAATACCACCCCAGCATTGACTGTCTATGTTCAGACATTTACAATTACAGAAAATCAATTTCTGATTTTCATTAATACCACCATTTCTCGTATTGATTCTATAACCTACGTACACATCAGCTTATTGGTTTTGACTGGAGGAACTTTTGCAAGTGCACACTTTACAAAGAAGAGTTTTATACTGAAAAGGTTCATTGCGTTCTTCCAAATGTGGAAACTTGTTCTGTTCTGATTAGTTAAGTGGGGTCAGTCACCCTCCTATTAAAAAGAAACTATGCAATTTCTGAGTTGGCTGGCAGGGTCTGGGCCTCATATTTGTATTAACAGTTATACCATAGGTACTGCAGAAAATGATCAATACATTAAGAAGGTAACCAAAAGAGTTCATTGGGAATAATCAATGGTAGCTTTGCATCTTATGTATTATGCAAACAGGTGTATGTAGAAACACACGTGTGCACACACAAACACATTAAAATATTAGAATTCATGATCAAGTTATGTAAATTAGATCTGAGAACTGATTTTACCACGACATGTATGTGAATGCACCTAATTTGAAACAAAGGCATTGAGTTTGACATCTTAACTACTTGATAATGTTATTGTGATCCTAAAGAACAAAACAGGCTATATTGTGTGTGTGCAATGGAAATCAATGCAGCTGTTTGGTGGCCTCAGTTTCAGCTCTTATTCTAGCCATTTCCACAAAATATAATTACGAATGTGCTCCTCTGGCTTTTCCTCTTAACAAAAGCCATTACTGTAAGCTTCTTTTTTCACATACAACATTATCTAACTTGTCAGCCAATTGCTTATTGGCAATGGTACTTAATTGAGCCCCTGACTTAAGCTTATCAGCTCCTTGGCCATCTCCTTGAGTCAGGGCCAACCACCCACAGAATCATCATCAGTGCTATCAGTCACCCATCTCCAAAAATAATCACCTAAACCATTACTTTCCTTCTTTTTTCCCTTTCTTGGCTGACATACTCTGATAGCTGTGGAAATGGATTAGCAAAATCTCAAAGACAAACAGGAAAGGGAAACCAAGCAGAACACTTAATGAATCTATGGGCCCACCACAAATTCAGCAAATGTAACTTTTTACCCTCTGCCCTTCCCCCTTTAAAATGGATTGGGCTTAATTGATTTTCCCTGCAAAAAGTAGTCCCTGTAGATGGATGAACATGATGATAAGCACATGCTTCAGGCCCCCACTCCTTTCCCCTCCCCCATGCTGCCAGTGCTCTTGATCAAGTCTTTGCATTTGAGTGTCTCTCTCTGATTAACAGAGGAGTTTCAATCTATTCTGCCCCCATTCAAAGGACAGAATATTACTGGATGACACTAATGAGCAGCACATTCATGAAGTGAGGCAGGGAGCTGCCAACATCATTATATCCTGGAGTACTTCTGGAACTAGAAAACATACCACAGTGACTAGACTGCCATGGCAAGAAGTAATTACATGGACAAAAGATAAGTTAAAATGTATGGTGGTGTAGTTGTGGTCTCTTGCATTTAGCACTAATGCCTGAAACAATCAGATAGTGCTAATGTGTTTATGATATTTTTTCCCTTTTTTCTCAGAATTCCCCTCATATGTTTTCCCTGTTTTATAGACATGTTCTTAGAATAGATCATTGGATTATATTATACAAGATAATATTCTACTTGTGTTCAAAACAGCTGGTATCTGACGATTATAAATTACTAAATTTAATCACTAAAATTCACAATTATTATTGGCTAGATCCTGAGTTTATAACTTTACACACCTTCAACCGTTATTGTAGTCATTGGTGCTAACTGTCAAGGACAAAAACTGCATTTACACAAGGTCTACAACCAAATACAAAACAATAACAACCTGCACATAAATAAAAAAAGGAAAACTAAGCATTTTTTTTTTCTCTCCAATTGTCAAGAGATGTTATTTTTGTCAGTCATTTAGTAGCCAATGAATGTAAGCAGAAGTGAGAACACTTGATGTTTTGATTTATTCTGACCCTTAATTCCTCTGATTTCATACACATGGACAAAAAGAAACCATGACAGTGCTCTGATAACATTTTCCACACACACACACACACACACACACACACACACACACACACACACACACACACACACACACACTTTTATACACACACACACGCACACAGGCAAACACAAACATACATACACACATAGGCACATTCAAACATTTCTATCTGAGCTTAGATAAAGGTTAACTGGTAGTGTAATGTTACATTCCTGAGTTTAAGCCCATAATACTTCCTTTCAATCAAAGATGTGTGGAAACTAGAACTGATGGAATATTGATGGTGAAAAAAAAAATCTTATCATGAGTATGAGTCAATATGATGTCTTCTGTCTTGTGTGTGCTCAGCAGGCTCAATAATCATGTAACATGCATCTTGTGCAATGCTAAAGCCCGTCGGTTAATGCCCTCACAAACTGTTTCAGTTGAAAGTCAGTCTTTGAAAGAACTGAATTAGTTTATTCATGTACATATGTGTTAATCCCAATTGTGTTTACATCTCTCTCTCTCTCTCTCTCTCTCTCTCTCTCACACACACACACACACACACACATGTTAATCAATTGCCTGTTGCTAACCATATCAACATTGACAATGATTTCTTAAGGAACAGCAGGGTCTTGCTGCTACACATGTTATTACACTATTGATATTGTGTTTGTAAAGTAATTTGAATTTTCTGTGTGTTCTTGTTATAAGCAATTAATTAACCCCCATGGCTGTTTAAACTGGCACATGTTTTAATTGACTCAGTGGGAAGTGCTGACATTGATGTGTCTGTAATTAGCAACTGATTTTTTTTTTTTCATTGACATACCCAAGTACATAAACAGCTTACTTGCAACTCTACAACTGATTATGGGATAATCAATTAAATACAATTTGGGGCACACATCAACTGCAGGGGTGCTGTGTGACAAGGATGGTGAAGTTTATAATTTAATACAGTAAAATATGTGGATAAATCAGACTGCATATTTGGTTGGTATGAAGGACAGATTTGCATTTGCCCTCATTGAAATTTACACAGCTGGATGCAGCCTGAGGATGGACATAAGAGGTAGGAGGTACAATGTTCATTCAGACAGAATTTGCTCCACAGCATTTAGTACCCTCACCCATTTTAAGTCAGCTTTGAATTGACAAAATAGTATCACAATATCTACTTCCTCCATTGTCCCCTTTTTGCCAGAAAAAAGAAACTGACCTTTTTTGAAATGAGGTCTAGTTTCCTGCCTACAAGAAAAAAACATCTGGTTCAAAAGATCCATCAGAGGTTATCTTCTACAGAACAGTTTTTAATGGCTGAAAGGGTAGCATCCATCCATCACAGTGGTTTGCACTTGCAGATATTCCTTTGGATAAGAAGCATTGCTTTTGCCAGAAAAGAAAGAATTTCATATTTTTATATTTTTTCATAAAAAATGGTGTTACTCAAGCCAACAATTTCTTCCCCTAATTCTTCCACAATTCAGTAACCTCTCTACCGTAAAATTGTTAGGGTTCAGATTCAAAAGAAATATTTTTTACATATAAGCAGCTTTAATCTTTTTTCTCAATCAGTAGTCTTAATATGTAATGAACACATGCTGTTAGCAGACCACCCTGTCCACGCAGCAGCTGTGAGATATCATCATTGTGGATTATTTTAATTGGCACTGACACAGGGTCGGTTTAGATGGCGGCATGACCAAGTGCTCAGGAAGCTGGCAGAGGTAGTGGAGAAAAGAAGGGAAGAGGCAAGCAATCAGAGTACAGCAGGGAGCCAGCGGAGGATCCACTTTCTTAGGCAGGGGGAGCCTGCAGCTAACACCAATAGGAGACCAGCACCTAAGTTCCTGACATCAGGGTTAGAGTGGAGGATGGAGGTGGACCTGGGCAGGCAGCTCCATTTTCCAGGGGAAATCTGCAGCACCACACTGCAGCCAGACATGGTGCTGTGGACCACAGCTGGAAAATCAGCACTGCTGGTTGAACTGACAGTGCCTTGGGAAGAGGGCTTGGAGGCAGCCCACGAAAGGAAGAGGGCAAAATATGGGGACCTGGTCGCAGAGTGCAGGGAAGGTGGATGGAGTGTGAGGCTCTACCCGGTGGAGATGGGTGCTAGAGGCTTTGTGGGAGACTCAAAAACGCGTCTGCTGAAGGACCTGGGGCTACGGGGAGCCAGACTGCACAAGGCAACCAGGGAAGTATCGGAGGAGGTGGAGAAGGCAAGCTTTTGGTTCTGGCTGAGAAGACGGAACAAGGCATGGGGAGCGACCAACTCCTGAAGAAGGTTAGCTGCAGGGGGTGTCAGGGAGACGTCCCTGTTCACTGCCCCGCCACCAGGAGATGTTCCGGGATAAGGGGCAAACCATCTATGAGTGATGGCCCCCGGCTGATGACCCTGCAGCTAACAAAGCAGGCACTGTGGAGGTGCAACAGGCCTAGAGCCTAGCAGGGAGAACACCTACCTGTACAAATTAAAAGGCAATGAGTCCTTCTATTTGTATGTAAAAGAGATGCATATGGTAAATCAACCATATTTAAAGTAGATATACAATGTGGTTAGTGTGTATGTAGAACAACACCACTGGCTACACAGAATTAAGACATGGAAAAAATGCAGAATGGGCTGCTGGTTATCATGAACTAAATTAATAAAGGCCATGAATATTCAAGACAAAATGTGCTCTGCCAACATGGCCCCTACAATCCAGGAGCACAGACACTGCCATAGAGGGTGAGATGGAACTACCACACTTATATTCGAATTTTCTGTCCTACAGCTTTTGACTTTATATCATTGAAAGTGATGAAAATTTAACTTAAGAAGATTTGCTTTAAAATTCACCACACAGAGAAACAGTCTGACATTCTGAAATTAAAAATGAAAGAAAGAGAAAGTACCATGTGACCACTATGTCAATGCCAATTTTCTGTCTTAAAATAACAAGGGGCTGGCGTCAGCTGGAAAAAATTGCAGTGCTTGAAACATCCTTGCTGATTTTTTTGAGGAGGATTCTTGTTTGCTAGCTGTAAGCTCTCACGGCTGTCTTATTACTCATTGCCATCTTGCAATACTGGTTTCTTTAAATATGTATTTGCTTTTGACTGCAGCAGGAGACATATGAAGCTTCAGTCATTTTCATCACTAAATGCGTCGGATATGCAGCTAATTAGCCACCCTTCTCTCATTCATCAAGGACTTAAAAAGAAACACAGGAGAATAACTGGAGAAGCAGGGCACCAATTTCATTCCAGGGGTTTCTGAGCAGAAATTCTAATCACATTGTCCAGTGTTTCAATTACCTACAGAGGGAGTCTGCTGTTTTAATATACTCCACTGTATACAACTTCAAGATATATCTCACCATGTGGGAAAACACACAAGCAAATGGATAAACACTTACCGATTGATGGCTCCCCTTTCATAAGCCACAAACATCTGGCCTTGTATTTAAATCCCTGCACAGTGGAACAGAGGGAATTTCTATTCACTACCTCTCACATATCACTGCTGCTTATAAACAAAATACTCTGGGAGGCATATACATGACTGTGTTTTCTTAGCCTTTTCACGTGTGGCTCTATGGCAGAAACTGACATCATTTTCCATTATTCCATTGCCCACAGGGTCTTTGAACACAAACCGGAAGTGTCATGCACTATACTAGTAATCTCAAACAAATGTGGGCACACACATTCATGTTTCCGGAGTAGAAAAATAAGCAATCAGAAAAATCTGCCTTTAAGCAATTTTTGATTTCCTGTCTTGTCCAATCCCTTACATCTGTCTGATCAGCTGTCAGCTCTGCCTACTCAAAACCTACTCAACCTTCAAAATGTTTTCATGAGACATGGAAGTTAAGGAAAGGATTTAAATGGACAAGAAACAACATTGCCCAAGATATATCTATAACTTTCCTTAGGGTTCTTCTCTCTCTTTTTAGACTCAAGCCCCTTCTTCAGTTTACCAGGAAGTTGTACCTCTTTTACCTCAATTTGCCCAAAGAGTACACAAATTCCAGACCACAGGGCTAGAAAGAACCAATATACCATACATTTAAATATTAGCTGTTCTTCCCATAGGATCTCTCCTACACATTATGGAAGTATTTAATAGTTACATACATAAGTATTAGTACATAAGTATAAGTATTTAATAGTTACATACTACATATTTAGTAGTTAATCTCCTACTAAGGCGGTATTAACAATGTTTTTAGTCATCTTAAATGCAGAAGTTTTTTTTTTTTTTTTTTTAATTGCTGTAAGGTTTACAATTAATGGAATGGACTTTCACCCTCACTTAAAAAAATACACTTCCATTTCATAAAGAATAGACATATGCAAACAAATTCTCCAGAGGACGTTTGGAAAGACAGCTTAAGTTGTTTTAAGTCAGCGCCATTGGTTAATGCAATGTCTAATCCTGAAATGAAAGCTGAGATTTCAGACTTCCCCTTGGGCAACACATGCATATCAAACTTACGGTAGCTGACTTCTAATTACCCTAATGGTCTTGATTGGAACCATTGTGAATATATAATTTAGTTAAAAAATATTTTTAACCCACTATAATGGGAATGCACAGTACATCATTATTGATAATGGGTGATATTCCATTCAGATGCTATAGGATGCAGAGGATATAAAAAAGGCAAAATTTTCATTTTCAGTTACATTTGTGCTTCCAGTGATAGAAGAGGACTAGATTGCCTGAGCAAAGCCATCATTGTGATTCAATAGTATGCACAATAAATTGCTCCCAATTTTAGCAGAAAACATAAATAAAGATATTGGCAATAGCTATGGCTCTGGAGATTTATTCTCTCCAAGGGCTGCCAGTCAGACAATTAAAAATGTAGTCTCATAGATAGACCCTCATAGATATTCTTCCTCTTTTTATACTTGAACACAAATTAAAAATAAAGAAGGACCTAATCATAGAGTGCTCATAAATCTCTAATAAGAGTGTATAAAATCAAAGCAGTAAAAAGATGGCTGTGAGGGGGGAGGAAAGGCTCGTCTCCCTCTCAGTTAGCTGAAGGGATTTATGACAGGCTGTAAAATGTATAGGGTGGGTGGGCAATGCAGATGGATGAGGTTGCTCAACATTGCGACTTAAAAGCAGCGTAGTCAGGGAAACACTGCCGCTCTGTGTTGCTGAGGTCATATGACCACTGAGTTCTTAAATTCTTTTCCAAAGAGTTATTTTTTTCCTTCAATCAGTGTGATCATACAAGGGCCATATGTGCACACACAGGAACACACTACGTCTCACTGATGGATATACTCACTTTTATTCCAGTATACATAAACAGGTGTCCTACATGGAAAGATGGTCTGTCTGCTCCTCACACATTGTCTTCACACTTGAGCATATTCTATTTATGATGGATGCAACAACTTGGTTTATCCCCTAACCCTACCCAGCTGTGACCTCCCTAGTTCACTTCCCTTCCTTTTCCTATCTCCTGAAATAAAAATGCAGTGCATTGGACAACAGAGCTATTACTGACTTGCATTAATTGTTAACCTCTTAGGCAGGTGCGGCCAGTTAAACATTGATTGATTTCTAATACTATGAAAAGACAAGACACTGACAAGAAGCTTCAATGAAAATGAATAGATACAGATGAATTATTTCGCAGGATGGAAAAATGGAAGGCAGAGGATGCTCAACCAAATACAATTAAACATTACAACAAACACATTACACAATCATTTTTGGGGACTGGTCAAGGCTCTTCCTTCACAGTGTTTTCAACATTATTACCATTCCATTTAGGGAATAACATACTTTTTCAGTTGTAAATTTTCAACCCTTTTTCACACAAACTGGAATCAAGCCTGTCTCACTGTGAAAACATCAGAAGCGCAAGGCAAAGCAAATGCAATTCCTTCATGAACACACCCAGCACCCAGTTTGACAAGGGGACCCTGGCAGAACTACCCACCCCTACACCCTGTGGAACAAAGCAGATTTTCACATTGTCAACAGACATTAACTTTGCAAAACATGTATGGTTTTACAGAGGATACACATCATATGTTTGCATAAGTGACCAATATCTATCAAGGATATATTTGAAAGATATACTCTCAGAATATTTTTTACCATTTTGAGACTATTATACACCAATTTTTATTTGTTTTAAACTACAGTTTTAAATCCTCCAGGTTAATCTGTACAGAAAAAATCAGAATGCATTTTGGCTCAATTTGAATTTAAATGGTTTAATACAGTCATGCATATTTATGGATTACAAATGTAATGAAATCTTTGAGAAAAGGTTGGCTGCTGTAAATATTCAGACTGGCTTGAGATTACTGGGGAAAAAAGCTTGCCAATTGGCTACATCCCTTTATTTTAACTGGATCATTTCATGTAGCATGAAATCAAAATACGCTGAGTTGCTCCATATGTTTTAATTTCTCGAATCATATGTTTGTGCAAAAACATCCAAACTCTAATCTCTTATGCTGAATATATGAGATACATTTCCAGCATTTCTGTCATGCACAGGTGATTATAAACATAGATAGTTACCTTTCAGATCATATCATATGTAACACTTGCTTGCTTTCATCTGTAATATCACATTTCTTACTCAGATGTTACACAGTACCTATGATCAGGGATAATAACTATAAGTAATGCAATCCTCATCACTGCTCATATATATCATGATAGAAAAAGTAACACAGGTTGTCATGGTGGTTTGCCATAGTTACCTCAAAAATGCCAGTCAGAAATACAAGTGGGTAGAGCAGTACATCTGAAACTTTGAAACTGTTGTTTATTTATCCAATTTGACATATATCATTACTTCAAGGACTGAACACTGTGTATCCTTTCATTGCACTTACAGTAAATCAAATAAATTGTGTAAAACCTAAATAAATTGTGTACAACCTTCCCAGAAGATGATATCAGAAAGGTGTAGCTCCAGCACTCTGGTTGAATGGTGATGCGTTTTTTTTTTTTTTTTCCCTTCACACAGGTCTTCTTCATGCACAGTCCCAGATCTGGCCTCCCAACCCAAACCTTTATCCATATTATATCATGCCATCACACTTCCACCTTTTAAGTGCTCCACTTCTGTAACACAACATGGATGGTGCATTTCCTTTCATTTGTGGTACTGTTGCATTGAAACACACATATTTTTCTTGGAATTTGTATCAAGTGATGGTAATATCACACAGTAATGACAGATGTGCTCTGTACATCTTGACACCACCATATGATATTTTCTGGTGGACAATGATTTAACACAGGTTTTGACTACGACATGTTTTGACACCGGTAAGCATTTTGCACCAGCTTCCATACTTTCATCAATCTGTCACAACACAAAGAGAACCACATCCAGCCACTGCACAGCTCCATACATCAGCAGAAAATCTATCATGTTTCAATGTAATGGGATCCATCACCCTGTCAAGCCACACCGGACAAAACTGAGAGCAAAACAAAAAAGCACAGACCTGACACCCCTCAGCCCCCATTCTTTGTGTGTGTGAAAATGCTGAAAATGAATGGTGAATCTTATACCTACTCACGCTACCCATTTGTGTGTCATACCTCCCTCAAAGCTGACCCACTGGAGTTATCCTTTTGTACATAATTAAGACTTACTCGGGCCTATGGGCATTCACCTTTGCCTCAATTTCATTCTTTCGATAATTCATAAACTGAGCTAATGGGGTTTCTCATTACCTTAAAACACATAAATAAAGTGTAAAGGTGAAAAGAAATATTGCTGTACTCCGAAAGACAAGCTTAAGTGAGCAGGCTAAGATAAAAATAAAATAAAAATAATATAATGCTTTATGCACACATCAAAAATGGCTTCGTCCTTATACTAATTGGAGGATTGATGTGATATAAGAAGGAGATGCCATACCAGGACTTACCATAACTAACCAGCTTTAACCTTTGACTCACATAGTGGATTGAAATTGAATTATTTGTTTTCAATCATAATAGATGGCCAGGATATGGCAGTTTCAAAAAAGGAAATATTTGCTGTATTTTTTATTGTTTATTTTCCAACTTAGTACATTATTACACTTAGGTATTCTGAGATACAGGAGGCATAGAACAACACAAAACAAATATTTATTCAGTTGTTCTTCCATCAATATATTTTTTCCATGGCTCATTTTTCATTAACATTTGCATTCCCTTGGGTTGATTTCAGAAGGCAGTGGTACACAACCACTGCCTTCTGAAAGTGCTTGATAGTTATGTACAAAAAGTGCTTTCTGAAGTAAAATATGGGTTTCCATGAATGTTTGTTAGTAGAAATGGGAAATATTGTATCCATATATCACAAAACTAACACAAACATGGTCAATACTGCTCATCTGCAGGCTCTCAAACAATAGATATTATATACTCAACTTCAATACTTCAATAAAGCCTCAGCAGTGATCTTTAAACTCTGAAATGTGAGCTCAGTTCAGCTGTTGTATAAATCCTTGTTAAAATTATCATAAATTGAAAGGAGCAGATGGGTGTTCTGTGCCTGAGATCTATCAATGTAAACACATGTAACATAAATAACAAAACAAGCAATGCCGATCATCTCACATCTGACCCCCAATTGCAATTTTACTCTGAAATGAATTTATTAAGCATTGCATCCTTGGATGTCTTGTGCGGTGAACTGCAGAAGTAATCATAAATGACAGGGCTCCCTGTGGAGTGGCTCTCCACTGTCCCTCTCTGTTCATTCCTTCTGCTGTGATCTCCCTCCATAACAGTGTAATACCTCTGTCAACAGGCCTCATAGCTGCCCAAGAGATACAGCTCACATTTGAAGGGTTCCACTGCTTGCTGGGAAGAGAGAGAACAGAGAAGAAAAGGCCCTTCTGTGACAGTTATTTAAAAGCCAGCTGGGCTATGGCTGGGTTGGTGAGAGGGAGTAGCACTAGGGGCAACAGTCAGTCCAAACAGTAATTGAAATGTGTGTTACCCGCAAAAGTTCTCAGGCGGCAGCCAATGAGACAGGAAAGTGACGTCTGTCATCAATCAGCTTCTTGGCCTTGCAGCCCAGCCCCCTTTTCTCCCTCCTGAAATTACCAGCAGAAATAAAACAGCAGTGTTCACACTGACTGCTGACAAATCTTTAGCATGGTCCCTGGAATGCTACGGACAATTCGTCATTATCGTTGTCACCCAGCATGCATCTGCCACCAGCCAACTTCTACTTGAGTTTGTTTTTTGTTACAAAATATGATTCAAAGTAACTTTATCTTGTAATGTTATTAAAATTATACGATTAGTATTACTTTTGATTGTCTTATCACAGTAGTCTTCTATTTTAGTGTTTTTGGCACAAACATTTGCACATTGATCCATATGACTGTTTCACTAATATAGTGCAAATATACTGTAAATGCTGAATTTATTTACTACAAGAGAAAGATAAAGTGGATCTAGAAAGTCTACACACTCTTTCAAAATTTGATGTTTTTATGGCACTGAGGTCTGGAATGAAATCCCATTAAATCAGATTTTTTGCCACTGTCATTTAGAGGGAATGGCCCACAACATCAAAATAAAATGATAACGCAATACACTTTTGAAAATGAATTTAAAACAGGAAAAAATCTAAAGCATCTAAAGCGACTTTACATAAGTTTACACCCTTTATAATGGGAGTTGTAATTGTGCTCAGGTCTAACCATTCACCATCTAAATCATGCCCAAAGGTAATTAACTTTACCTGTGACCAATTGCCAATTGAAGTGATTCTGATTAATTCAGGATAACATCAGTCTGAGGTCTATCAGCAGTAGTCCTTGTTTCTCACTTCATGCCAGTATAAGGGCAACAACTACGGGCAACAAGGAGCTACCAAAACATCTTGCAGATCAAATTGTCGAAAGGTACAGATCAGGAGAGGGTTATAAAAATATATCATGGAAAATGTAAAGTAAAAAGCCATAATCAAGAGATGAATTGAAGACAGCTCCACCAGGACCTTGCCTAGATCAGGCCGTCCCTCCAAGATGGATGACTCTGCAAGGAGGAAACTCATCAGGGAGGCCAAAAATGGCCAACTGCAATTTTAAAAGAGCTGCAGGACTTCATGGCACCATATACACATAGCACCATTTCATGTGTTTTCCACAATTCTGAGCTGTGGGGGTGGGTGGAAAGATGGAAGCCACTCTGGATCTCCTTTTGTGAGAAAAAGGGCTTGTGTCTGATAAGACTCAGGTGGAACTTTTTGACCATAATTCCAAATTATATGTTTGGCACAAAGCCAACACAGCCCATCATCTTAAGAACACAGTTCCTACTCTCAAACATGGTGGTGGCAGCATCATGCTATGGGGCTGTTTCTTTTCAGCAGGAACAGGAGCTATGGTGAGCACAGAGGGGAAAATGAATACTGCAAAATACCTAAATATATTTGATAAAAATTTGCTACCCTCTGCAATAAACTGAAGATGGGGTCAATTTCACCTTTCAGCATGACCATGACCCAAACCACACAGCCAAATCCACAGTGTAATGGCTGAAAAAGGAAGATCAATCTCCTGGAGTGACCCAGTCAGAGCCCTGACCTCAGCCCCATTGAAAATCTTTGGACTGACCTGAAGATAGCTCTTCATTCATTCATGTCACCAAAGTAACATATACATCTTGCCTTCATTGAGTCACTTTGCATTTTCATGTAACCTATTCCTTATTATAGGCTGTGGCACTATTTCAAAGATCTCATGTATGCCTAAGTCATCCTGTGGCTGATTGTGTGCTAGCTTACAACAGTCTCAAATCTTAAGAGCTTTGTGGAGGTGTCAGTGATGTCACACTCTGTCTCTCTCCTCCTTTCTCTTTCTTTCTCATACACACACACATACATGCAATGAGTCAAGCAACCATGTATCATTTTGTATTTTCCCCTACATTTAATGATTTTCAGATTAAATATTATAAGCATGTAGGAAGAAGTGTGTGTAAGTATTCTTCCTGGTGTCCCTGCTTATCTTGCATCCACATTTGTATGACAATGTGAACTCTAAGATGATGAACCAAGGAATATTCCTGCATTCCAAATAAGATCTGGATACACTTTTTAGGTACATGTTAATCATAACAATGCTCTCAAAGATAAAATTATCCATGTGAAGACTAGCTTTGACTAAGCCTTGTATGTGGACAACCAAGCGTTGCTGGAAATTGAATTCTATGTTTAAAATTAACTGTAAAAATCCTACAATGTTCACAAAAATTTAATAATGTCAGGAGTTTATCAAATAGTCTTTGGTGAAACTTACACACTGCACTTTTTTCCTATTTGCAACATTCAGAATTCTGCTTGGGTTTCCTCTCTGATGTTTCATCTTTCTGAAAGTATTACAGCAATTTTTTTGAAGTGAAGATTAAAATCAGTTAATATCATACTGCATTGATTTCCTCTGCTGTCAGCATTGCAAATTAAATCTGAACATGCAGTATAAGACACAAGAAAACACCGTCAAAAGAGATTCTAATTAGATTTCTTCCCAGGGTAAATAGTTGTACAAGTAAACAAAAAGTGCAAGAAAAGTTAAAGATATAAGCATTCTAAATATGTGGGACACAAAATTTACTGAAAGCAGGTGCTTCCACTCAGGTGGTTCCTAAATTAACTAATCAATTAAAATTTCAGTGTGGTCAGAGTCATGTACAAAAATGGAAGGTGGGCCTGATTATGCCCAGTACACATAAATTGTGCGACCTTGGTGACTTTGAAAGAACGGTGATTGTCAGGGCTGGTTTAGCAGGAGCTTCAATGATGAAGACGCTAGACACAGCCATTCCTCTTGAAGCTTACTGCTCTCTGATGTTTTGATGGTACACTTTATTGATCCCCATGGGGAAATTCGTCTTCTGTATTTGACCCATCCGAAGCAGTGGGCAGCCGCAGTGCAGCGCCCAGGGACCAACTCAACTCAACTGATGATGAGATATGTGCAGTAGTAGACAATAGGTTGCAAAAATGATTCATCTTTCTGGGAACATGTTACAAACAAGTGTCAAAACAAACAACTTTGGATGGCATGCATGCAATCTTTAGTCTTTTTGTTGACACATTAGCATATAAATTCAAATGATAATTGAACAATGAAGGGGGTCTATAGCTAGAGCATTCGAGTGGGTCTTTACAACTCTTAAGTAGCTCAGAGATAAGAGAAGACTCCTGATCACAATGCACAAATGCTCCAATCTCAAGAGAGTATTCAACAGATCTACATAGAAGAAGACCTGCAGAACCCAAAGCAACACCAATAACTGGGGGACTGTCATCAAGTCCATCAAGTTGTGTTTTTGTGTAGAGGAGCCAGAGCAATGATTAGAGTTTTGTGTCGACTACGCCACCTACTGGAGGTCTGATCTCTATGTAGGAAATTAGCCTGGTAGGAGCTAACCACCGGTTACCAAATACAACCAGCTTCCCGTATAATCCACACCAAGGCACACAGGTTCGTGCAAGGATGAAGCAGAGACAGGGTTCTATTAAAATTGTATACACTCTTTATTTTGATTGATCTGATGGTTACACTTTCATTAGTGGGGCTAAACACCCAGTTAGACACAGAGGAATATCGTACCGATAACGGATACCGAAGACACAAAATAAACTAGGATGAACAGGAGCGGAGCTTACCAGAGGGAGACCTTGTCTGGAAGGAGGGTCAGAAGGACCACACGTGGCTACACACACACACACTGCACTGCACACCCCGGTGACACTACACTGCAAATGATGGTGGAGCAAAGACACAAATACCCACCACCAGGTGTCAAGCCTCCCTACTGGATGTACCCAGTCCTGCCAGGAAAGAAAAGAAAGACACAATAATGAGACAACATAAGAAAAGGGCCCCACCAGTTAGGTCTGAGCCCACAGGGGCATTTAAGAGGTTGGCCTGAGGCACAGAACAGTGAGAAGATCCAGTGAGCCTGAAAATAAGTCAATGTCTTCTGAATGAGTACAGAAATCAGATTTATCAAGTGTACGATAGAACTTTTTTAAAGTCATTCACTTTGTGAGGCTGTATGTGTACTATACCTAAATCATCCCTCATGTCAATTGCAGACAGACACTCAGACTGTTAGCGCTTCAAGCAACCTACTGGTTCTTTTAGAATTTTCATAGTGTAGCTGTCCGGTTCTTACAATTGAAAACTCCACTGTCACAATCGACGGCCTTAAAACTCCACTTTAAGAGGTCCCCAATCTGTCCTCACTAAATATTCCAACTGAGAAATTGTTTTCTCCAAGGTGGCAATTCCCTCCTTTTGAGTTTTGGATAGATATAACAAGAGTTTAGACAAGACAACCAATATGCAATAAATTGTTATTTTTGATAAATTTGATTTTGGTTTCACCTCAACATTAAAGTACCACCTGCATTAAAGAATTTGTATTTAAGAATGCAATGTAACTTATACTTATAAGAAACTTATTACTTATATTTTTGTCATATCCAGAGTAATTCACCTGCTGAATAGATGTGGAGTGTGCCCTGCCAACTCATAACCTGGCTGCATGGCACACCTTGTGATTATATGTAATAATACATTGCATATGTGTAATTACCTAATTACATGTGGTAGAAATGTATTGTTACTCACTAACAAATGCAACTGAGGAAAGAAGGCATTCCACATCAGTTATGAATTTACCATAA
Source organism: Megalops cyprinoides (assembly GCF_013368585.1). Taxonomy (NCBI): domain Eukaryota; kingdom Metazoa; phylum Chordata; class Actinopteri; order Elopiformes; family Megalopidae; genus Megalops; species Megalops cyprinoides. Next base: position 20,770,779 of record NC_050590.1, on the reverse strand, counting down.
CAATGTGTAGTTGTGCGTTAATTTGTCAGAGGAAAATTACTATTACAATTTTATAGTGTAGCTCCACAGGAGTAAGGTCTACAGTGGCATGTGGTATTTTAGACAGTAAATGAACAGTATGTGTTTTCAAAATTGCCCGTTCTCCATCTTTGTCTACTAATTCATTTTAATAATCTTTCCTAATTAGTATCATTTAATCGCAAAGAACAGTATGAATGAGCCCAAGATGTTACAGCTGCATCTATGGCATATTTGTTTTTTTCCCTTGTTCCTCAGCAAACAATAAGACAACTACCGGAGCTGATTAAAATGCTATAGTGAAGTTGGTTAAGAGATCATTTGTCAAGCAGCTGTTTGGGGGTAGATGATATGTTCAGGAACACAATATCTCTATTGCTGTATTGTTTTGAGCTCTTATGTAATGCCTATTCTGTCCTTTAGTAATCACTTTTCATAGTGTACACAGCAAATAAGAACCACGTGTCAAAGTGAACTGAATAAATGGGCCAAGTTTTATACAGTTATTACTGGTATTAGGTATTGCAGTCCCTACTAAAGTCATCCACACCCCAACTGTTTTTCCTAATTAATCTTTCCTCATGTGTTATAAGAGCCCCTCTCTCTCGGATTCTCATGTATACACATACACACTCATTTTTCCTCTGTATTAACCTTATATTGAAACAAAAACACAATAGGTTTGGATTTTCTCCTGCTTAAATAATTGTCAAAAATATTAAGCATAAATCATATTAGCATTGCACAAAGCAAAGTAATATTAACAAATAAATTCATTCTCAACTTGAATTAAAAAATATGAATCCAAATTCTGATTTTGGAAGTTAAGAAAAAATTCTGTCAACCTGGCAAACAACTATCGGGTAACTGCCCATATTTGAGCTTAAATTATCCCTTGTAAGTGAACTTGCTATAATTTATTGTGACATCCCCAAAAGAATAACAATGCCAACAACAAATTCCATGACTATTTCCAGAAGGATACATTTGTTGTATCTTTTGTATTCACTTTTATTAAGGCATGCCAAAATGACATATACCATGTGACCTTCTCTTTGGGATGTGACTTGAAATGTTGGATGATTAGATAACTGCCTCAGAAAGACATGTCCTTTCCATTTGGGACACAGCCCCTGACATACAAAGAAGTATAAAATTATATAATATAAAATGGCAGAAGACAAACAGTACATGTTGAATGAACGGGGGAAATAGACATGAGAAAGAAGGTTCTGTGAGGTAATAAATTGCAAAGGCTAAGTACATCTAATCCCTTTTGCATTTCGGAAGATTGGTTAGTTTGATCCTTCTTACTATCCCAATTACCTCCAGAATCTGTCCATTCAAGGGTGAAAAAAACAATGAGATTTTTGGTGGACAGGGGTCATGATGCATAGGTAATTGATTTTTAATAAGCTGAGCTGCTATTAAACCATCTCAGGTCTTAACAAAGGCATTCTGTTGATATATAGATTCAATATGAAAATGTAGAACAATTAGAATGACATTCAATCTTGACACATCCCCAAGCAGCACTCAATTCACCAAGTAAATTCCAAATAATAATAATTAATTGTTCTTAACATGTGGATATCATTGTATTTTGACAGAAAGGTGTTATTGAAGTAGGAAAGGGCTGCGGCCATGTAAGTTTGTGAGGGAAAAAAACAACTGCTTCAGAGAAAGGAGTACAAACATATCTGGATGTATTTTTTCCATGCCATATTAAAGAGCAATTAATTCATGATATGCCTGATTAGCAAACAAAATACTGCTTGCTTTAAAGAAAATGGCATGATTCTCTCATTCTCAATGACATCCTTTGTGATTGTGAGTTAATTTTGTCCACTGGCTTCACCGTAGAACAAAATATTCCTTATACTTCTTTTCTGTTAACATGTGCACTTGAATATGTATATAATCTCTGTGTAATCTGAAGCTTCTCACAAGCCAGTAAATATAATTCTGTCTAATTGTACTTAATCCTCTTTTCACTGTTCCGCAGTAATGGTGAAGTGCAATCATTGTAATGTAGATCAAGTTTATGTCCCCAGAACAACTGCAACTCCACTCACCTTATCAAGCTTGGGCAGGGAAGCATGAGATGTGTCAGTTCTGTATAATGTCAAAATTGAAATAAGGCCTAAGTAAAAGTATTAAGCCAAGGTCTATGCAGCTTTTCTTGAAAGTAAATAATGCTGGATGCAGTCAATCAAGGGATGGACGATTCTGACTGAAAATGGCTAATTTACAAAGGTGGTAGTGTGATGTGATGGTGGTGTTGGAATATGTTACAACCATGTAAACATCAATGCTGAAGCAACTGGAAACATGCAGCAGTTCTGAAATAAATCAGAGTGAATTCACCTAATGATTGGATAGTGAGTCTTCAGAACCTTATGCTAGGTAGAGCTATCATGTACTGTTAGTGAATGACATCAACCAATCAAAGCCAAATCGTTTTTCTAATAGATGAATCCCTAATAAGAGCAGATGGCTCCACTTAAGCGAGATTTGATGTCTCAAGTCTCACTCTTATGACTACATCTACCTTGATGCCAGTTTGAACAACTCTCTCTTATGAAGAATTCCATGAAGATGCAGGAGCTCTTCATGAGGAGAGAATAAGGGGAAAAGCCTTTATATCTGTTCTTTCTGCATTGTAAGAGCCTTGAAGCACATCAGGCACTGAGCGAGCACTCCATTACCATTAGTCTATACTTTTAGAAAACACTCATTTTTTCTCTCCTTTGAGTGTTTACTCTGTGAAGTCTGAGACTGTCAGTACTCTGGCCCCCCAGCTGTTGTTTTGGTGTTCTCTCTGTCTGTCAATGTGGTCCATGTGCTCTTGTTTACTGTTCCCTTGTGTTCCAGCCCTGCCCCGCTCTCCGCCCTGTCCCCGCCCACCTGATTTCCTGATCGCCTCCACCTGCCTGCCTGCCCACCTGCATCCCATCTCCTCATCAGCCCAGCCCTATATCTACCCTGCTTTTCTCTGTCTTGTTGCCAGTTCGTGGCAATGTTTTTTTTTTTGGGGCGCCTGTCTCGGTCCCGCCTGTTTATTCTGTTTGGAGTTTCCTGTGCAGACCTTGCCTGTTCCTCGACTTCGTCTCTCTGCCTGCTGTTTTGCCTTGGTTGCCTGATCTGCCTGCCTACCCGGTTTGACCCAGCCTATTTCTGTGTTTGATCCCTGCTTCTGTTTTGCCCTGCCTTGGACTGCTTTCCTGGTTTTTTGACCCCACTACGAACTTGCCCTTCGATTCCAATAAAACCCCCTTGGAACCTGTACCTGCCTGGACTGCGTTTGAGTCCATGTCTGTGCCCGGACTTCTCTTGGTGGCCTCGTCCATCTACCTCCTCTGTTCTCCATTTGGACAGTGCTTTCAGTGCTTATCTCAAGATATAGTTTAGACAAGTAGGCTATCTCAAGCAGATAATTGCACATGGCTCATTGAGTGTTTCATTCAAACTGGCATGCAAACACTGGTCTATAGTGAATGAGATGCAGGAACATTCTGCTACACTGGCGCCATAAACATTTTTAATAATGAAAGTGGCTGAGCAGAGCCTTTTTTAGAATGCTGAAGAGGCTCTTGTTTTTTTAGTACTAAATGAAAATGGTAACGAGGGTTAAAAAGGAGAAAAGTGTGAACTTCTTCATTTGTCACGAGATATCTTTAATTTTAAGATTTTTTTTCCATGTGGAACCATTCAGTTTTCAAGTCTAGACAAAAGAAGGCTTTCTCATATACACGCAGCAATAAAATGTACCTGTCTTCACTCAAGATTCAGACAGTGGGATTAAGAGAAAGCAAATTTGCTAGTCTCCCCTGAGGATGTGGATTTGGAAATAAACTCTGTAGCTTTCTGGGCACACAATAGTCTGCACCCCACATGGTGGTTTGTGAATATAATGGCATACTACAGTTACAGTTACTGACATTTTACATGGGGTTGTAACATAACCGAACATTATTGTGAAGGGGAGAGAGAGAGAGGAAAACATATCACCTGGAGCTGAGTCATTGAATATAAGTATATATATATATATATATATATATATATATATATATATAGAATTGAATAGTAGGATTGACAGCTAAAATGCATTTGCTTGCTGGTTTCCACCTTTGAATTTGTAGTGTTAGCTACTGAGATTACTTTAAGCCTACAAATTGGATAAAAAAGCCAGTAGACTGACTGAAGCCTCCCACGGCGCCAGCATTTACCCCAGGCCTTTGGTTAACTATTCATGCCACGGAGTGAGTGAGTGAGAGAGTGAGTGAGTGGAGGTTTTCTATTGAGCCTATGCTTCCCTCATATGTGGAACCTTAGGAGGACTGAGCTCCACTCGAGGTAAGGAGATACTTTATAGCCCACAGTGCCCTCTGAATGAAATGTCAGTTTGTGTTTGTTTGTGATGTAATTGTAATTGGGGTTGATTTAAATTCATTTAGGGGCCAATTCAGAATTGAGGTACACACGCAAAAACCTCACTTAAGTGCTTTGTGGAGAGTCGCTGATATCTGTTACTATTAAGCACAGTAGGACATGGGCTGCCTCGTTTCTTATGTGGGAGATTCAGAATTTGTCCAAAATTAGATGTATTTCCTTAAATCAGGGTGTGTGTTATTATTTTCCAAGATACATGTATTCTGATTTGACGCTCAAGTCTCTTTTCTTTCTGCATCTCTTTCTGCACAGAAAAATGTTGAATAATTTTCACTCACAGTGGCCATTGTGTGTAACAATAACAATGTTGGTGACTAGACAGGCAAAGTTCAATAAAAACAAACAGAAAAGAGAGTTTCTATTTTTCATATACTTAATTTTACATTTGAATTAATTCACCATATTTGATAACCCTGCTTAGAAGCACAGACATCAAGACACATTCAATAAAGAATGTTCAACTCAGCCAGTGTGACAAATTAATTTGGCCAAACTAACATGCTCATTGGTCTTGTGTGTACAAACAGGTACATAAATACCTGCAAATAATGACTCCTGTTATATGATGTTCTATATAACAAATTCCTGTGTGAACTTTGAGACGTGTTCCTGAGCTTAGTGAACCTGTGGTAAAATCTAGCTAGCTACCAAACAAAGGAAATAATGTTTTGCAACACACTGCACTATAATACTGTCATTTGAAAAGGGAGATTGGCATGACAATTCATATGTCTATCAGACAGCAACATTCCCTAGGCTATAGTCTGAATGGCAACAAGCTCCAGACAGTGCAAAGTACTGTGATACAGCTGACAAAGTTGGTCATGTCATAAAAGTCATAAATGATCTCTGACCACTTTGCTGATTACTTACTTATCCAAGCAGAGGTTTGGAGAGCAAAATACTACAATCACCTGTTTCTGGCAATGACAATGGCAGAAATCCGATCCAGACACAGCACTAAAAGAGCTTATGAGTGACTTTTGAGGAAGCTCCCAGTCTCATTCACATCTTACTGTATTGACAGATAGGGTTTACAGTGCTTTCAGTTGGATAAAGTGGCAATTTATGCCACACAATTTATGAACACCTGCAGTCTCAGGTATGTTAAAAAAATGTGCTCTTGGTCCTGGCCATGTTGCTCCAGCTACTGTTGTGATACATAGTGACATACAGTATCTCCAAAGTCTAGTCCCAAAAAGGGGTGGACATATTTTGTGTAGGTAGCTAGTAAATTTCCCAGTGTTTGGCAACACTTTCCTACAGTAAGTGTGTTAGCTCTCTTGTTTTGCTGTGTGAGCTATGTCATGTACTGTAAATAATTCACTGTTTGTTCCTGTTTTGTTGATTTTTTTCTGAATCTTAACAATGGTGCTGTGACATAGCTAGGAGGGGAAGATCTACTCATTTATCTGACAGTGCAGTTACTACTTAGCACGTGTAATAATGTCTAATTGGTGATTCCACTTGCTATTTTAAAATTTTCTACTATCCTTTCATCCCTTCTCTCATGCATTTTATGTAATGTTCTGCTATTGGTTAGCATGCGGGACTCACTGATTTGGGACACTGAGTTGGACACATCCCATTCTTTTATTCTTGATGCCTGTGGTGGGTAGCATATCTTCAAGCACTCTGGACTGACTTTTTTTTTAATCACAGAAATCAGAAAATATCAAACATGTAAAAGATGTAATAAGTGATTCACAAATAATTCCAGGTAATTGTACATGTGTAAGAGCGCTGCTTTAATTTTTTTTTTTTTTCAAACCTCTGTATCGCAACCAAGAGCTGTAGCTAGATGGCTTACATAGCATGTAGCCTGGTGTAAGTCATCTTGCTTGTTAGTCTGAATGGCTTTGTAGCCATCTTTTTAGACATCTTTGGTATATGATTAGGGGCAGCATTGCCAACCTCATCATGTGTTATATTGTGTCATGTGTTACATCACATTTTAATGTGTGAGCATCACATCAATTCAGTCACAGTAACATTGACAACAATAGAAATGCTGGCTAGCTACCAAGGCTACATTGAATATGGACCCATTCATTCCCATGATCATAACAGGACCTTTATATAAATACAGCTACAAATGGAAAAACACACAGTGCCATGAAAGAACTGACACAATTGTTCTACCAAGCTAGCGGACTAGCATTCTGAACAACCAACAAATTAGATAATAGACAAATTATTCATCAGTGTCTGTGTGTTTCACCCAGTTCCAATATGTGATGCTGGGGCACACAAATGCCTTTATTAAAATCGCCCCAGACTTCATTTTATATTGACCATTTCATATAAACAATTCAACAATATGTTTAAATATTTTAACCCTAACAGATGGTTTGCTTGTATGTCTATTTGTATATCTGTATATCTGTATGTTTGATAAAATGTTATAAACTGAGGGGAAAAAAAATCCAGCATTAAGACACAAAGAACTAAGTACAGGTTGATTTGGGTTCCTGTTGTGGAACCCAAATCAACCCCTGTTTATCTCAAGTACCTGCTTAGCCTTCATAATTAAAGTGAGTGTATTGTGACTGGATTTTGAAATAAGGACTAATAAAAAAATCCATCAGGCTTTGGGAGGGGTGGTGTGGTTTTCCAGGGCTATTTACAAGAGATATGTTGGTGCTTAAATTAAGTGAGGGACACAAAAAAACACTTAGCACCCTTTAGTCTAAATCAGCCCCTTAATGATTAATATATTACTGGCTGATCTTGTATTTCAGCCTCTGTGTCTATCCCTGTTTAAATGGATTAATACGGAACTATGGAAATTAATATGAAGGACAACCAATGTATTGGTTGAATACCCCTTCATCACGTCCTGGTACTTTACAATTGCAGTAGTTCCAGTAGGCGCAAAACATTCTGTAGGCGGTGGCAAATGGGGACTAATATATCGTCGCTGTCAGGTGGAAACCTCGCATCTCCATAATTGGTCATTTTTATTTTTTTTCATAAATCAATGCTATTGGTCACCCTTTATGTCTGTCTGTGAGTTTTACAAATATCTAACCAATGAAAATTATTAAAAAGAGCTTGTGACTAAATCTCGTAACTCCATTGGATCCTCAAACTGTCAGCAAAACCTCATAGCTCCACCCCGCCTCCATCTTGAATGAAGTGCAAGTGCTGCACACAGCAGTGCTGAAGGTTAATAGTGACGAGGCAATTTTGTCTGAGGCAAATAGCTCCATAAAATGCATTCAAATTAGCCCTAGGTTGCAAACTCAGTTAAAACTATGCAGTTTACCTGTTTATCAAATTTAGCTCTGATGTTAACATTGTGATTATAGATGGAAGTGTTTGCTGAGGAGACTAGCATAGCTAGCTAGTGATATGACAAGAAATTATCAGATTATTCATAGCCTTTATCTCGCTAGCTAGATCAATCCCTACTTTTTTGAAAGTAATACTTATTAGAAAACTCAGTTAAAACTCTGTCCATTATTGGAATGGCGATGATAAATGAAGTATAGCAGCTAGCTATACTGTATAAGAATACACAGCAGTAGTAGGCAGTTGTTTGGAGACGGTCTCTGGTTGTTTGCAATGCAAGAGCTGCAATGCATGGCTGAATAAAGAACTGGTTGTTTGAATAAGTGCAGCATTTTCTTTACGCAAGAAACACGAAGTCTATAAAGGCTAATGTTTTACGTATTTGAGGCCTGAGACATGTGGGAGCAGAAATGAGTGTAGGCAAACCATGGTAGGCTGGAGTGCAGTTTAGTCTAGCATTTGCCATGTAGTCATAGCCAATACTATCTTCAATAGCCTGTTCATAGCACGTAAACTTTTATAAAAAGAAATTTTGGCCAAATGTATTCAACGACAGGGAAAACCAAACGAACGCATAGCTACAATAAACTTTGTAACCTGTAAGTTGATGATAACGTAATGCAATGCACTTACTGCCTCAGATGCAGCTGCTCTAATGATAATAAATGACGGACAAAACACGTATCTCGACATTCGCTGGTCAAAAACCCTCGTAACTCCATTTGAGCTTGATTTTGGTAAAATAATTATAATAATGACACATGCAAGTATCTGACCATATATAAAGACACAACACCAACTTTGACGATGCGGTTATTCAATTATTTTAAAAACAAGGTTTTTTTCATTTCCTGAAAAGTAACGGTTTTGGACATACAAGGTTTCTGTCAACAGGGACGATATTTAATTGCCTTCTGCAGTTGTGCGGGACTCACAATAAAAGAAAACAAACCTACTTCCCCAACATGTCCCTTATTTGTTATGGCAGCATGTTGTGCGGTAAAGTGTTACGAGTCGTTTCCGATTCGGAGTCGGTGAGTGCACGCATCAGCTGTGGACCGCGGAACTGTTCCTTAATCAGCTACCGCAGATTATGTGAACTTGATGAGAACGCAGCCGTTAATATGCGCTGTAACCTGGTTTTACCCATGTAACCTTGGTTTGAACATGTGTTTTCTGCTTATGCCATTGCCATTTTGTACCAGGTACTGCAATACCAGCTGCAACTACAGATGGTAATTTTGTCACTGTTGTATATTTAAATTGATTATTTGTCTTAAAACACATTCATATTTGTGTTTATTTGTGGTTTGCCATAGAACCTACCTCACATCTCACTCTTGATGTTGTAGTAGGGCAACCTACAAGTCCTACAAGTTCCTGATAAGTCTTGGTGGTCCAAGTCACTGAACCCAACCCAGCATGAACAGGTATGATAGTGAAGAGTTGATGATTGCAATGATATGTTGTGGCACATGGGCATAGTAAATGGTTGAACTTGTATGAAAGATACAAAATATGTGTGCTTTCAACAGTTCTAAAAGGCCCTTGATATGAGGGATGATGCTGAGGTGGCCTACACTGACCACATGTCATTGAAAAGACAAGAATTGATCACACTGTACCATCCCTTAGAAGTTGATGTAAATGTAAGGACAACTTGATACACTAACCATTTTACAGAGCAGTGCAGTATTCCATGGTAAAATATTCAATTTCTCCCTCACAAGCGCTGAATTTCTGTTTCCAGCGGCTGAAGAAAATGGCTAGTCAACAGGTAATGAAGAGGTTTTATCAGTTTTTGACTACTGAAGTCAGTATATGCTGCTCACATCCATACTGATTCCTAAATACCATTTTAGAACATTGATATATTTGTAGCTGACTGCTACGTAACTGTCACCTGGTTGCCGCCCGTGTCAACAGACCCCATGGAACATCTCCCTGTACATATACACATAATGATTCATAGTTACGCTTCATACAAAAGTCTATATTTAGAAGTCTGCCAATTAAAGTTTGCACAGAATGAACATATAATGCATGTGTCTTTAAACTGATGTGAAAATGAAGGACTCTAAGCGTAAGTGATATATTGTTGAGATATGTTATATTGATATATTGTATTATATGATATATTATAGATATATGTACTGTATTTTTGGTTTGTGCATGACATCTTTCTTTAGGTACATTTCGGGGTGAACCCTTCAGATCATGAGGCCCAAGCTTAAGAATTTGTTTTTACTGAACTCACTGGGAGGTCCTGGCATTGGTGATGCAGATTACACAACAAATTACAGGTTTTTTTTTGGCAGAGACTGTTCTTGCAAGTTCAAAGTTCACATTCCGTAGACCATATTCCATGCAGTCTTCAGACACTCTCCTCCCAAATCTTTGTAAATTACTTATGAGATTAAATGAAAGGAGTTTGACTCATAATTTTCTATAATTTGACTCATAATTTCTGTATGAATGGAAACACACAAGCAAGTGCTCATGGCATATGGTAATTTATTTTGTTCTGCTCTATCATTTCTCCTTTTCTCTTGGCTCTTTTCTCATGACAGGTTAGCTGTGATATTGTACCAATGGAAGTGTCTTGTTGGTCTGACTTTATAATTCCTTTTGTTTGTGAAAAGAGCCAAGTCTACCCCTTGGCAGGGTTGTTCATTTGAAATCCTACTTTTTTTTGGCTTTGGATTTTTCTTCATGGGGTAGTTCCTGTTCAAACCCCTCAGTTACATTTCCCAGCAATGTCCTAATTCAAATGACCTGCACCGTGTAGTGTAAAGCTGTGATTACCATGCTCCATTGTACTCAACTCTCCGTTCTTCCCCAGAGAAATCTGTCAAATGATAAGTGAGGGCCCCTAGGCAGAGATTGCATGTGACACGTATGGGGTGTGTTGAATTGGCTTTGTAATAATGTACAGCTTAGCTCTTACACCTTATATGATACCTATGTCAGTCTAACCTTTAGCTTAACAAATAGGGCATCCCCAAGCAGAGGTCTTCAAATAGTTGTGTGGTGTTCATTCTAATGGTAAGAAATATTGCTATCCCTTTTTCCTTGCATATCCTTCCTTCCGGTCATCGTGGTTGGTTCATGCATACTTCAGTTTGTTTGTTTACAGTATGCTCTTTACAACGTGTTTGGGCTCCCCTTTGATTTCACAGAGGTGTGTTTTTCGATTAGCGTTTTTTTACATTTAATCTTAAAAGTTCCATATTTCAATTTGTGTTTTTCTATAACCCAAAGGAACATGCACATTGCAAGACAATGGTGGGCATTTCAGGTTATCAGCAACTTTCCACCCAGGTAAGGTCCTATTAGCTACTATTGGCCAAACAGTGTTTTTGTTTTTTTGGGTGAAATTTTGGCATGAGTATTTGAAACTTTCTACATATTGCAATCTTGCAGTCTATATTATTTTCATGTGTGAATTCTTTGCATAAGAAAGCAACAAGGACCTGGCTACAGAGGATTCCCCACCACCTTGTAAATCATCAAGGCTGGAGGTACAGTGACTAGTTAGTGGTGTTAAATATTGGTGTTCATTGGATAATGTCAAGTCTACTACTAGAGTATATATTTTTTGAGTATATTCTGCAGTCATGATTTTGCCTTTCCCTTCCTAATCCAGACTCCAATTAGGGACATCATAATTGCCATGGGGTGGATTGGGGACAATATGCAACACTTCCAGGGTGATGTCTCCATGCCCAGTGTCTTGTATATGACAAACAGAGAAAAAGAAGATTCACTGTACAAGTGGAGGTCTTCCGATGATTTGGAAGCTGAAGACCCCTTCCTGTTCAGTTTTTCTACATTTCAGGACATGGAATTTTTTCTACAAAACTGTGTGGACAAAAATAATCTGAAGGTGAATGCCATGTGCACAATGGACACTACATGGGCCTCTGAAATTTAATAATTTTTCAGAAAAATGTTTTCATTCGTGTTTGCGTTTTCAATTTAACCTACAGTGACCACAGATATATTTTACAAGAATGACTCTTGTTGTGTTGGCTGTTAATGAATAAATCCGGTGCATTAAAATGATGTATAACCTCAGCAAAATCTCTCATTTAGTGTCATATTTTGAACAGCTGTAAGACACCAAAATGTCCTTTCATTGACTTCATTGACAGCACCATTCCCACTGTTAAGTTATAGACTACACAGAGAATGAGAATGTGAGGGGAAATCATTTTATGATGATCATCAAATGTTAATGTAAGACTGGTTTTCCTGTGATTAAAAACGCATACATACCATACAACACTTAAAAGGTGTGCAAAATTGTATCACCCATGTTGAGAACCAGTTACGTGTGCTGGTATAATTCTAAACTAATGACTAGCAAAGCATAAGCTAACAACCGACAACGAGAGCATTTTTTTTCTTCTACTACTGCTCTGTGACGTTAACAGGCTACTCTCACAATGTGAGAAGCTTCAATATGTAACTATGCTAAACAATAAAGGTTTCTAGAGCAATATTATTCACGTCTTAAAGTTGGCATGCTACTTCCGGTGACTTCCCGTGCCAGCAGCATGTCACTTTCCATGCCAGTGCACAAGGGTCTGGCTGCAGACCATGGGGCAAGTGGAGCTCCACTCTCAAACAGAAAGTACGTCACCTCCACTTGAGATAATAAGGAAGTAGCTCCACTCTCGAACAGGAAGTACATCACCTCCACTTAAGATAATAAGGAAGTAGCTCCACTCCCGAACAGGAAGTATGTCACCTCCACTTGAGATAATAATAATAAGGAAGTAGCTCCACTCTCGAACAGGAAGTATGTCACCTCCACTTGAGATAATAAGGAAGTAGTTGAATTGAAACGGTAGATGAAGCTTTTACTGTATATGAGATGAAGGCATCGGAAGTATTTTTGTATTTTTCCCCAGCAATTTGCACTACTTACATTAAAACATTAAAACATCACAATACATTTAACCTACGGTTTTTGACATTGTTCATGTTTTTTTCCGCATACAGTTCAACTAGCCAACGCAACATTCCATACATTTTAGAGAGTAAACATATTAACAACACACTTGTTCATTCATTCATTCATTCATTCATTTATTCATCTATTTATTCCTTTCTTATCTTTAGAAATATAAACACCACTTCAGTAATAGAACAACAACAACAGAACAACAATTGAAAAGGACAAGAAAACAGAACGGGTTCGAGGGATGAAAGGGAGTTAGTTATTGTTCAAGGCCTCCGTCATCTAAATAGCAGTCCCAGTCCCACCCTGCAGTATCCAGGGTGGTCATCTGAAGAGTAAAACCCCCAAAGGTCTCCCCGCTGACCATTTCCCCGGTACCCAGCCCCACAGTCTTTGTAAAGCCTGCTACACTGTAGGCGACTGCACCTAGAAATGGTGTAGGGCTTCCTGTAGGTATCTTTGTGCTTCACTGAAAGAGTGTTCCACTTCACTACACCTGTTCAGTTCAGTGTCAAAACACAATTATGACAGAACATGAATTCAGACAATAAATGAACAAATCTCTAACTAGGCTCATCTTCCTCTGTCAAAAGTCAATTTTTTGCACAACTACACTTATAATAGTCCAAGGAGTAGTCAAACTTTTCATGTTAGAGAGGGGAAAGGAGGAGAGTGAGAAACCTAGCCTAATTGTTGTACCCACAAAAAACAAGATGGGGCAACAACACTTATTGAACTCACTGTCGAGCCAGCTGAGGTGTGCCACCTCTTGGAAATGCTGCTGGCTGACAATGCTGTTAAACCTCAGTGGCCACTGTGCCATCCTGTGCATCCCTTGAGACCTTTGCTGGGAGTGTAGGTACCTTGTAAAGTTAAAACAACAACAAAAAACTGGTTGTTTATGAAACAGCAGCACATTTATACATGCTACTTTCACTACTTTTCTCCATAACATTACCATTCCATACCATAACCACATTCCATAACAAGTGGCATGTCTCCTTTTCCTGGGCACATGAAAGACAGGTGGCACACTTCCATCCCCCATTTGTCTGCCTTCCTCTGTGAAGTGGGCAAATCTTCTACCATGGTTGTAATTGGCATTGACCAAATATGTTTTGACCATGCTTTGCCACTTTGATATTAATATCTATTAATGCACTATGTTCTTTTCAAGAACCGTACCCCTCAATCTCAAGGTTCTCCATCAAAACCTTGCACCACCACCTCCTCAGATGAGGCATGTCATACTGAAAAAGAGAACAGTTATAATACAATTCACCACAATTAACATTTTTATGTTAGCACTGAGACTGCACTTATGCCGTCTCCATAGCAATGTACCAGGCATACTGTAAAGACATAAAGGCTGCTATGTTTCCATGTCTTTTATATGAGCATAAATGCATGAAAATGAATACAAATGAGGGGTTCGGTAATGGCATTAATGGGCTTAATAGACACGGTGTGGACATAATGGATGTGGTGTGGACATCACTAAACATCCTAAAAATGAGCTTGGCAACTCACCATGACCATGAATACTCCACAGTCAATCTCAAAATGTTGTTGGGGTAGCCCCTGTTTGAAGAAAGAATACCCATTATGAAGAATTTACAATGAAATTATCAACCTTATACATGTTGTTCTTGTATATTTTCATTGTAAATGATTATTACCTCAACATCCAGGCCTGACTGTTCTTTCCATGGTCCAGGCATGAGCTTTTGTGCAAGAGCCCTGATAAAAAACAAGATAGTATTACAAGAAATCCATAAAATTTAAACACACATAGAATATAATTCAGCTGGGGAACACAGACAGTTTCAGATGAGCAGAACATTCAGTGTTCAGTTGAACATGAAATGCCAATGATGCTCACATCCTCTGAACGTAAGGAGCTACTATAACTATGCAGAGTTTGTCCAAGCAGCTTTGACAAGTCAGGGGAACGTGACTGCCGAGAGTAGTTGCATTAATGTGGGCAAGTCAGGGGAACGTGACTGCCGAAATAAATCATCCTGTTGTAACCTCAAGATGTCTCGATAGGGCTTGTGGCCAAAGCCTTGTTTCCTCTGTGAATACTGCAAATCGAGGAACAGTATTCCTCTTTTAAGTGGCATCATCACCTATGAGAGCAGTCTTGGCAATGAGTTAACTTTTCATGTGGAATATTCCAGTAAGTGTTACAAAAAGGAATCTTCATTGTTCTTTTCCATATCAACAGTGTAGATTGACAACTTTGTTAGTATGCATGCATGCATGACTTACACATAGCAAAAAATGCCCTTGTGTCTATAGCGGGAACATTAGCATATCTTTCTTTGTGGAGTCCACCTTAAACAAAGGATATTATGTTGTCATTTCAAATCAGTTTATTTTTTGCTGTACAAATGGGTAGGTACTTACAGGAAGACTGGGGAAAGGGTCACAACTCAAGGGTGGGAGCCATGTTGGGGGGATGTGGAGGTCCATAATGAAGACATTTTTTTTCCCTACAGAAAGACACCTGACTCACTGTCTTTGTTATACTAGACAGAACTCACATAGGTCCCACTAAAACATGCATGTAAACATACTTGAAGTTGGGCCATCTCCTTCACAAGGCTCAAACAGGCATTTTCCACCTGTGGATATAATTAAATAAATATTTTAACTGTATTTACAATCAAAACATGTTGAGTAATTTTACCTCCCAACAAAATCTTTCACCCACCACTGAGTCCATTTCCCTGTTTAGACCTAGAGATAACAGGTTCTCCCTGGTCAAACATGTAGGACCATCTTTAATAATAATTTCTTTTTGATAATTAAAATAATTTGACCTATAAGTAAGACAAAGCCAAAAAGAATTGCAAATTTATAAGTAGCACTTAAAACACTTGCAACAACACATAGGCAATGTCAACACAATTCTTCAATTCCTTCAAATCGTAAAATGAGCGATGCATTCATGTACCAGCTGTTCCTGGAGGGGATGATCTCCTCCAGCTGCCCACGATGTTCTGCAGGGCCTGAGGTTGCTGATGGCAGTAAGTGTTGGACAATGCTGCCCACAATGGTGTGAAGGGCCAACATCTACCAGAAAATGAAACACTTAGGTTTATTAATGCTAATGTTCATTAATCTAACTGCATTTGCTCTGACAGTGTAGCATTCACCTATCCCCAACATTAAACTGCTCCCAATATATAGGCATTATTTATTTCAACTCACATTCATATTGCTCACTATGTGGTGACCCTTCATCAGTGGGTGGCTGTGCAGCTGTGCCTTTAGTTGACCTTGGCTCTGCTGGACTGAGTTGAGGTCCTTAAGTTTTTGAGTACAACACTTGAAATTATGAACTAATTAAATGACTACAATATGTATTACACTTAAGCTAAAGTTTTTAAATTTTCACAAAACATGATCAATTCCGTCACATGGGTCAAGTTTATTTACATGATAGACTTTGTATTAATATCATTAATTTTAAAGCAATTACTTATCGCTGAAGGTGCCTGGCTCACCACAGTTGTGGTTTGTGGTTTAGATGCATCTGATTGTTGGGCTTGGAACACAAAGAATATATGAGTACAGCAAATTTGGAACAAAAGTATGTCTGTGTACTGATGTTATGTAAATTCAACACAGAAAAGTACAGCATCATTCACCTATGACAGCTTGTCCCAAAGCAGACAAGGTGATGGTGCTCAGAAGTTCCAGCCGGTGACCAGAGCTTAACTGCCTCTCCAGAAGTGCTCTATTTGTGGCAGTGTTATGACGATGGATAACATTTCTCATAAGAAATACATGGGTTGACGGAGCCATGTTATTGAAGAAGTAGTTACCCTTATGCATCTTGGCAAAGAACTGCTCGGCAACTTGGCTGTTTAACCACCCTTTCAGCTCTGGGACAAGCTGTATCCTGCGGAGTATGTCCTTTGGATCTGTGGCATTCTTCTCATGGAAGCGATCGTAAAGTACATAGTGCTCAGATGACCCAGTGACCGGATGAGCATTTTCCTCTCCACAGTGCACCCTTTCATGAAGCCATGGCAGGGACGCCTGCAGTTTTCCATCAATGCCTTCACATTATCTTCTGTGGGTTCAGCTAGTCTTCCCTCATAAGGTTGTAAAGGCAGTCTATGAGGGACCCGCAAAGTGATGTGTGTCGCCAAACCTCTTGCAAAGTCATAAACAGACATTTGGGAAGTGCTTCCAGGAGAGTAGAAGGTCTGCAAAGTCCCTGGGACTTCCTGCACGTAGAATAAATTTGATGCTGTATACAATGCCATGTGGGCAAAGTATTACAGACCATCCACCTGAGAACAAAGATACAATAGATTGTCAAGTGTGTAACTTACAACAACTTAATACCATGGTTTACTGAGTGATACTGTAACTTACCGGATACACCCCATATGCTTTGGAAGACCTTGTCATACGTTTGCCTGCTCTTCATGTTCTCCTTCAGTCTTGTTATGAGATCAAGGCGGGAGCCCTTAGTGTCGATGTTGCAGGCTCTGCACAATTTTCTCACAACTCCAACCTGATGATATTTATGACAAACAGTAAACAGAGCATTCACCAGACCCTTTTTTTACCCCTCAAACCCTGAAAACTTCAGAGCAACATCACCTTTTGTTTGGCCAATCAATCAGATGGTCATCAGTAACACTGCTTAGCTGTGCTTCAGTTGAAGAGGGGCTTGTTCTCACTGTTTTGAACTCAGTGTTGAGAACAGTGCCACTTCTACGCGTTTCACTCCCAATCCAGGGTGCCCAGCGTTCGTAGCTTGGACTGACAGTGAAAGGGTTGTTCACACTGCCTACAAAATGTGATACATTATTTGTAGTCCAAATTATGTTTACAATATAGAACCTGATGAAATACAGTATTGACCATAACTCACTTTGGAAAAAACCCTGACTTATCATCTCAAGATGAACAGAATTCCAAAAACTCTCAATGTCATGTTCACCGTTGAAGTCATCAGGGGGTGCTTTGAGGTCACTCACTGTAATGAATCACACCATAAGGAAAAAGCAAGACCTCTAGACTATAAACACAAAAAAGCATAACATTCCTTACCTTCCAGCTTGAAAACCCCTTTCCTGTGTAAATCCATGACAACCACAGGTGGGTGAAATCCACAACTGATACAAGAGTAAGTGTACTCTGTGTCAGTCAAAGCCTCAAAGTGGCAATATGCATGAAATATGGCATCCCTGGAAGGAAACTTCTCTCCTCTTAACCCCTCTAATGAATCCACAACTCTCGACACAGACACATGGTTCTAAAATGTGAAGCAAAAACAAAGTAGTCTGAGATTAGGCACACATTCATAAATATAGACAGTACTGTTACAGTAACATTAACACATCATGTTCTTGTTGCTTTAATTTTAAGGAGAAAAGATTAATACTCACAGTAACATTTTCCCTGAGAAAAACACAAAGTTCAAGGGTAAGTAAAATTTGGTTATCAAAGTTGTGAAGACCATCTTTCCACTCTTGGTACCTATACACCATGTTGCACTGTGGACATGCCCTATGTTATGTTGAAATGTCTGTAAAAAAAAAAAAATCACATTTATTTTAACACAGAATATCAGCTATCATTTCTCATGATTGCTCATTATGTTAGTCATACTTATAGGACTTACTGTCAATCAGGCCCATTATGCTGACAATCCAAGCTTTCTTGGTAACTAGTACAGCCTCTTTAAGTGCTGGATGTCCAGTGCATAACTGGCACTTCGTCTCAAGAGGAAAGAACTGCTTTGGGTATTCCATTTTCATTCTTGGTGATGTAACTTCTTTTGGCAGTGCCAATTTTTTTGGAATTTTTTTCTCTTTGAAAAGCACTTCGCTCAACACCAGTGGTGTCCAGAAGACTGGAAACCTCTGAGCTTGGCGTGGTGGGCACCTTTGATGGGCACCATGAACAGCTCTCTTTGTGTTTGGAAAAGATGCCACTTGGAGATATTTATGTGAGTACAAGATGTTCGTGGCTTTGTGCAGAGACAATGCCAGGTGTTCCTTTGAGTGTTATAAGTCACCATTGTCCTCCCAAGATGGCTAAAGCTGTGTATGTCAGGCTCATGAATGGACAAACATATTTGTGATGGAGACCCACCAAAGTCCATAGGCATACAAAGAGGATCATGCGGTGCGCAGGCAACCTTTTGCCTCTTCACACATATTGCTGCCTTTGCCTCTCCAAAAAATCTAAGGTGATCATTTCCCTCAGGATGTCTTCTCTGAGAAACGTCTCTGCAACCATCTCTCTACAGTAGTCTACAGAGCGAATGTGAGCACATAAACTATAGTTTACCCCACTCTGCTGAGCCAACAACTGATATTGCACACATTCCTCTAGCTCACACCTAACCTGATGAATTTTTCCCCATGTTTTTCTCTGGACATGGACTGGCACAGAAAACCCATGTCCAGTTTTCTGCACAGCAAATATGCCATTTGTCTCATTGACAGTAACACTCTGCAGATGACAGGCCTGAGTGATGTCATATGACAAATCTGCATGTTTCCTCAACGTGTGTGTGTTCTAATTCTTCTTGAGGAGACTGAGACTACAATGGGGACACTTGACAGACTTGCCATACACTTCTGCTGCACCCTGCACCGGTGGCTGTGCATATGAGTGGTCTTGTGATGGTCCAGGCTCCGTAGATGGTGTGGCACGAGGGAGGTCAGGCTCCGTGGATGGTGTGGCACGAGGGAGGTCAGGCTCCGTGGATGGTGTGGCACGAGGGAGGTCAGGCTCCATGGATGGTGTGGCACGAGGGAGGTCAGGCTCCGTGGATGGTGTGGCACGAGGGAGGTCAGGCTCCGTGGATGGTGTGGCGCGAGGGAGGTCAGGCTCCGTGGATGGTGTGGCGCGAGGGAGGTCAGGCTCCATGGATGGTGTGGCGCGAGGGAGGTCAGGCTCCGTGGATGGTGTGGCACGAGGGAGGTCAGGCTCCGTGGATGGTGTGGCACGAGGGAGGTCAGGCTCCGTGGATGGTGTGGCAGCGAGGGAGGTCAGGCTCCGTGGATGGTGTGGCGCGAGGGAGGTCAGGCTCCGTGGATGGTGTGGCACGAGGGAGGTCAGGCTCCGTGGATGGTGTGGCACGAGGGAGGTCAGGCTCCGTGGATGGTGTGGCGCGAGGGAGGTCAGGCTCCGTGGATGGTGTGGCGCGAGGGAGGTCAGGCTCCGTGGATGGTGTGGCACGAGGGAGGTCAGGCTCCGTGGATGGTGTGGCACGAGGGAGGTCAGGCTCCGTGGATGGTGTGGCACGAGGGAGGTCAGGCTCCATGGATGGTGTGGCACGAGGGAGGTCAGGCTCCATGGATGGTGTGGCATGAGGGAGGTCAGGCTCCGTGGATGGTGTGGCGCGAGGGAGGTCAGGCTCCGTGGATGGTGAGGTCAGTTGATGTTGACATAACACCAAATGCCTTTCCATGTCCACTCTGCGTATTACTGTCCGTGAACAGTAGGGGCAGTGGTAATGCCCCGCAGCCCGGCATGGTTGTCTGCACCTTTGTAAGATTTTATCTGAAACAAAAAAAGCCAATTATATAAAATAGAAAAAATACATATTTATCTCTCAATGTGCACAAGTAAAAAGACTCTTCTTTAAAAAAAGACCTTTAGGTTGACCTTGACCTTTGAAATGTAAAGTACGCTGCATTGTGCGTGCCAATCCTAGCCTTGGAAATAAGTGAGTGAATTATTAAATGTGAAAACGATCTCCTGACACTACTTTTTAACGTTATGCAATGTGTTTTGCTAATTCCAGTGTTCTGCATCAGCGTCAGGTTAATAGGCCTACTATAGGCTAGCGGCACTAACGTTGTCGAGATATCAATATTTCTCGCCAGAATGAACAGAAAAGTTTATTCAATGTAATGACATCAAAATTAAACTCATGAACATATAAATCCATCATATTCAACATTTCATGCGTAATTTCACCCCAAGCCCTATGCATATCGGTAAAATTACCTGAGGTGACGTTATTAACTTACCTGATTTAGACAACGCAGCAGTACCTAATATTGTAATTAAAAGACCTACTGCGTACCACCTTCTACATTACCGGGAAGTGGAGGTGACGTACTTCCTGTTCGAGAGTGGAGCTCCACTCGCCTCATGGTCTGCATGACCATGGGGCTAGACCCTTCTCTGCCAATGGCATGTACTTCCTCATGCCACATGCCGAGCAAAAGTTGGCATGTTACTTCTGGTGACTTCCCGTGCCAGTGGCATGTACTTCCTCATGCCACATGCTGATCAAAAATCTAAGCCATACTGAATTAAAATCTATGGCTTATCTTCGCTTTGACATTTCTCTAATGAATCATTGGTTATTTCAAATGTGTGACATAATGGAAGAGGAGTGGTCGAGAACTTTCAACAGTCATCAGCATAACCGAGTGTCAGAGCGCTTTCATTCAAACGAGAAAACGCTACCGAGTCACCAATGTTTTGCATATTTTTGTCCAAAAGAAATCTTTTGAATTGTTTATAAAACTTTTGTTTTGTTATCCATTTTTTTGTTTTTTTCCTCATTCGTAGTGTTGACTAGTGTTTAGTGTCATTTCTGAGGTTATGGCCTACAGTTACAGCTAACACTTTCTTTTTTTGGCAAGTTACCCTAAACGTATGTTTGGCCAGAATACGAGATGCTTTAGCGCGAGGTGGTACCAGTGTCGACCATGGCTGGAGTATTCAGCACAGTGTGATGCAGTTTTCTGTTTTCCGTGTCGCATGGTGGCGGGGATAAGGACATATTCACCAAGCGTGGCTTCACAAATAGGAAACGTGCCCTTAACCGAGACAGTGGCTTCCAAAAACATGCGTCCAGTGTCTGTCATGTGCGGGCTATGTCTGCTTGGCAATAATATCAGCACAGACAGGCTACTGGTAAAAGTGTTGCACATCTGCTAGGGCGAAGTCAGGTCAAAAAGAACATATATTAACGTTGAAAGCATTGGCGAGGTCATTCAGTTTCTCTCTTTAAACGAACTTGTTTTCCATGGGCATAGCAGTCAAGGAGAGGGAGAAAGTTTCTTATTTGTCAGGGCTCAGGCAGGGACTCAAGCGCAGACAGCGGAATGGGGTGCACAACGCGATGTTTAATAAAGGCAAGACGGGGAATCCAGAAGACGTAGTCAAAACAGGCGAAGTCAGCAAACCAGAGAAACACGGCAACAGTACCAAAAGTCAGATCCAAAAACGTAGTCAAGAAAACAGGCAAGGGTTCAGAAAAACAGTAAGCAGGCAGGCAGGCAGAACAGGAACAAACGGCTCGTAGCGACACAGACGAACTGAGACGAACTCGCGATGAGACAGAAACAAACGAGGAATATATAGGGCAAGGCAGATAACAAGATGGGGTTCAGGTGTGCAGGTAGGCGGGTGGAGCCAGTCAGATGACCAGGTGGGCGGAGAGCAGGGCAGGGCTGGAACACAGGGAAAAACAAAAGCACATGGACAGGGAAGACAACAAAAACCAAAACAAACCCGGCTAGGGAGCCGCAGTCCTGACAGTACCCCCCCCCCCCACGGACGCCACCAGGCGTCCCAGCAGGCAGTCCAGGATGACGCCGACGGAAGTCCGCAATGAGGGAAGGGTCGAGGATGTCACGGGCCGGGACCCAGCACCGTTCCTCTGGGCCGTAACCCTCCCAGTCCACCAGGTATTGCAGTCCGCGGCCCCGACGCCGAACTCCCAGCAGGCGACGTACCGTGTACGCCTCGGATCCATCGATCAGGCGGGGAGGCGGAGGAGCCCGCGGAGCCGGGCAAAGAGGGCTGCGGACGACAGGCTTGACCCTGGAGACGTGGAAGGTTGGGTGGATGCGGCGGAGAGAGAGCGGCAGTTTGAGCCGGACCGCGGCGGGGCTGATGATCTTGGCGATGGGGAAGGGACCGATAAAACGCGGAGCCAGCTTGCGAGACTCCACTCGGAGGGGAAGGTCTCGTGTGGAAAGCCACACCCGCTGCCCCTGGACGTAGCGGGGAGCCTTGGACCGATGCCGATCAGCTGCCCGCTTGATTCGGGCAGTGGCACGCAGAAGCGCGGTCCGGGCGCGCTTCCAGGTCCGCCGACATCGGCTAACGAATGCCTCCGCTGAAGGCACGCCAACCTCTTCCTCCTGAGCCGGGAACAGGGGGGGGCTGATAGCCAAGGCAGCACTGGAAAGGGGACATGCCGGTGGAAGAAGATGGCAGGGAGTTAATGGAGTATTCCACCCAGGACAGCAGCCGACTCCAGGAGCTGGGGTCTTGCGAGGTCAGGCAACGCAACACCGTCTCCAATTGCTGGTTAGCCCGCTCGGTCTGGCCGTTAGTCTGTGGGTGGAAGCCTGAGGACAGACTCACAGATGCCCCTAACAGTTTACAGAATGCCCTCCAAAAGTGCGAAGTGAACTGGGACCCCCGGTCTGACACCACATCACTTGGCAGCCCGTGCAGCCTGAACACATGGGTGATCATGAGCTCGGCAGTCTCTTTGGCTGTGGGCAGCTTCGGCAATGCTATGAAGTGCACGGACTTAGAGAATCGATCAACAACCGTGAGTATGACGGTGTTACCGTCTGATGGGGGCAGACCAGTGACGAAGTCCAAGGCGATGTGGGACCAGGGTCTCTTGGGCACCGGCAGCGGACGCAGCAATCCTGCAGGAGGGCGATTGGAGGGCTTGTTCTGGGCACAGACTGAGCAGGCGGAGACAAAGCTGCGTACATCCTCCTCCATAGTCGGCCACCAGAAGCGTTGCTCGATAAGGGCAGCGGTGCGTCTGACCCCTGGGTGGCAGGCCAGCCTGGAGGAGTGTCCCCACTGCAGAACCTGCGAACGAACAGACTCGGGAACAAACAGGCGGTTATCAGGGCATGCGCTGGGACCGGCCTCACCCCGCTGGGCTGAGCGCACCAGGGACTCGATTTCCCATGTTGCCGCGGCTAGCAAGCAACGAGCAGGCAGTATGGTGCTGGGTTCAGGTGGCTCCTCAGGTGAAGAGGACTGGCGAGAGAGAGCATCAGGCTTGCCATTCTTAGAACCTGGGCGGTAGGAAAGGACGAAGTCAAACCTGGCGAAGAACAGAGACCAGCGAGCCTGACGGGGGTTAAGACGCTTGGCAGTACGGAGATACTCCAGGTTCTTATGATCCGTCCACACCAGAAACGGGGTACTGGCGCCCTCCAGCCAGTGCCTCCACTCCTCCAACGCCAGCTTGACCGCCAGCAGCTCTCGATCGCCGATGTCATAATTGCGCTCGGACGCGGAGAGCCGACGGGAAAAGAAGGCGCAGGGATGAAGCTTGTTATCCTGCGCCGACACCTGAGAGAGTACAGCCCCCACTCCCAACTCAGAGGCGTCCACCTCCACCACGAATTGACGGGCAGGATCAGGCTGGATGAGCACAGGCGCAGTGGTGAAACGCTTCTTGAGCTCCTGGAATGCTTCGGCAACATCCGGAGTCCAGGAGAAGCGTCTGGCGGGTGAAGTCAGGGAGGTGAGAGGAGCGGCGACGGAGCTGTAATTGCGAATGAATCGCCGATAAAAATTTGCAAACCCCAGGAACTTCTGGAGCTCACGACGGGAGGTCGGCGGTGGCCACTCCTCAACTGCCTGAACCTTGCGACGGTCCATCAGGACCCCTTCCTCAGAGACGACACACCCCAAGAAAGAAACGGAGTTCCGGTGAAACTCACACTTCTCGGCCTTAACGAACAGGTGGTTCTCCAATAGTCTCTGCAGGACTTGGCGGACATGGCGTGAGTGTTCGGCAGGCGACCGGGAGAAGATTAGAATGTCGTCCAAGTAGACAAACACGAACCGCCCAAGCATGTCCCGAAGAACATCGTTAACCAGGGTCTGAAAGACAGATGGGGCATTAGTTAGACCGAAGGGCATGACCAGATATTCGTAGTGCCCCGTCGGAGTGTTGAATGCGGTCTTCCATTCATCCCCCTCTCTGATGCGGACCAGGTGGTAGGCGTTGCGGAGGTCGAGCTTTGTGAAAATCCTCGCTCCCTGCAGGGAATCGAATGCAACGGACATCAGAGGAAGGGGGTAACGGTTCTTCACCGTGATGCTGTTTAGCCCTCGGTAGTCAATGCAGGGGCGGAGCGAGCCGTCCTTCTTTCCCACGAAGAAGAAACCCGCTCCCGCTGGAGAGGACGAAGGGCGAATAATGCCGGCAGCCAGGGACTCCCGGATGTACTTATTCATGGCCTCCGTCTCCGGTGGCGACAGGGAATACAGGCGGCCCCGGGGTGGAGTGGTGCTGGGCAAGAGATCGATGGTGCAGTCATAGGGTCTGTGAGGAGGCAAGGAGGTGGCGCGGGATTTGCTAAACACCCCCTTCATATCCAGGTACTCGGGGGGCACCCCAGACAGGTCGGGGAACTCCTCTGCAGTGAAGGGAACAGAAGAAACAGGAACCAGGGCATCTTTGAGGCAGTGAGATGCGCAGAAGGAGCTCCACTCCAGCACCTTATTCTCAACCCAGTTTATCCAGGGGTTGTGCTTGCAGAGCCAGGGGTGTCCCAGTACCAGCGGTGCTTGCGGCGTATCAATGATATGTAGTACGATGTCCTCACGGTGGTTGCCGGACAGCAGTAGACTCAGCGGGGAAGTGATGTGGGTGATCCTGCCAAGGGGCCTCCCGGTGATGGCAACGGCTTCAAGGGGAGTCTGGAGCGGGACCTGAGGCAACCCGAGCTGCTGCACAAGGTCAGCATCAATGAAGTTGCCGTCTGCTCCGGAGTCGATAAGAACTGCTACCACCCGAGGTTGACCGTTCACAAGGAGAGAGGCAGACAACAGTGGGCGAGTAACCGGGGAGTCAGACAGAGGGGTTACGCTCAACAGTATCTCCCCGACTGCGGGTGAGCGCTGGCTCTTAATCAGGCAGTTGGCGACGAAGTGCCCGGGGTTGCCACAGTACAGGCAGGATCGGGTCCGGATCCGTCTCTGGCGCTCAGCTGGAGACAGGTGCGTGCGGTCGATCGAAATCGGTTCGGTTGACAGACCTTGGGCAGCAGGGACTGAGGGTGTTGCTGCTGAGGGCGCAGGGGTTCTCCGAAACTCCTCCGCTGATCTCCGGGACTCTGCTCGCTCCCTTCGACGTGCGGACAGGCGGTGGTCTACACGGATGGCGAGGTCAACTAAGGCATCGAAATCAGCAGGCAGCTCCCGGGTGACCAGCTCGTCTTTGATCTCCTCAGACAATCCATGGAGGAACGTGTCGTAAAGAGCTTCCTGATTCCAGCTACAGGTCGCAGCGAGGGTCCGAAAGTCTATGGCGTAATCGGAGACCGAGTCCCCTCTCTGACGGCTCTGTAACATCTCCCGAGCAGCCTCACGACCGTGTTTGGAACGGTCGAACACGCGCCTCATCTCCTCACAGAAGGTGGAGTAGGAGGAACACACAGGTGAGCGGGCATCCCAAATTGCCGTTCCCCACTCCCTGGCACGTCCGGTCAACAGGGTGATAATGTAGGCGATCCTTGCCCGATCAGTGGGGAAGGTCGACGACTGGAGCTCGAACACCAACGAACACTGGGACAAAAAGGAGCGGCAGGTTCCAGGCTCACCGGCATACGGCTCAGGAGGCGGCAGACGGGGCTCCCGTTCAGGCAGGAGGGCAAGAGGCTGTGGAGGAGGTGCAGGGGAATCTGCTGGGGCGTCTTGTGCGAGATGGAGCTGCTGCAGTTGAGCGGAGAGGTTGTGCAGGCTAACCGCAAAGCTCTCCAGGGTTTTGCCAACCGACTCGAGCTGGTTCTGATGTCGGCCGAGGAGAGCTCCCTGTCGTTCCAGCACCGATCGCAGCAGGTCACTGTCCGCTGAGTCCATACTGGCGAGTTCGTACTGTCAGGGCTCAGGCAGGGACTCAAGCGCAGACAGCGGAATGGGGTGCACAACGCGATGTTTAATAAAGGCAAGACGGGGAATCCAGAAGACGTAGTCAAAACAGGCGAAGTCAGCAAACCAGAGAAACACGGCAACAGTACCAAAAGTCAGATCCAAAAACGTAGTCAAGAAAACAGGCAAGGGTTCAGAAAAACAGTAAGCAGGCAGGCAGGCAGAACAGGAACAAACGGCTCGTAGCGACACAGACGAACTGAGACGAACTCGCGATGAGACAGAAACAAACGAGGAATATATAGGGCAAGGCAGATAACAAGATGGGGTTCAGGTGTGCAGGTAGGCGGGTGGAGCCAGTCAGATGACCAGGTGGGCGGAGAGCAGGGCAGGGCTGGAACACAGGGAAAAACAAAAGCACATGGACAGGGAAGACAACAAAAACCAAAACAAACCCGGCTAGGGAGCCGCAGTCCTGACATTATTGTGTTATATATCTTTTCCTTAGGAGCCTATAGAGTACACCAGTTGAGAATTTGTTTTTTTTTTTCAGTGTTCCAAAAGGAAACACAAGGCTTTCTGACATCTGATATTCTTGTCTTACTAGGATTGAAAATGGCAGCCTGTAATTCTGCATTAAGTTTGGTAGTACTGCACTCTGAGCCTTCATTTCTGTATATTTTGTGTCTATCAAACTATATTAATAACTGCAATTACAGTCTAAATGGAAATAATCAGCAATTGTAATATTTTTTGTCATGTGGGAATAGCACGACCGTAGTTGCATTTACTATTGTATATGTGGGCCTACAGCTTTTATCGGAGTATTTTTTAACGAAGAGTAACCAGAGTTGTACAGGCAGAAAGAGAGGTTTTTGAGTTGTGGCTCTCTTCATATTGGATATAGCTGCCCACCCCACATATCCAAATGCCCACCCCAGAATGACATGCTAGTAACGCCACTGGTTTCCAATAACTATTTTTAAAGCTGTAGCAAAATATGTTTTACTTTTGTATGAGCTCTCTTAATGGCAATCACAATGCATGCAAAGACAAGCACAGCTGTTGCTTTTATGTAATCAAAAAGTAAGCAGCTGAAATAGCTGATAAGCCAATGTTCTGTAAAATTAAGACATGTCAAAGAAAACAATGCATTATCATCAAAACAGTTTTTTATTGATAAAATAAAATTGCTATTCATATGCTAAAGAGGTACTGTGTACTGTATGTAACATGGTTTGAAAGGAATATTAAAAAATAGTTTTTCAAAGAAATTTTTAAGACATCTTTCAACCTTTCTCATTTGATATGAAATTTTGAAATAAAAGGACAATAAACCTTTTCCTTCTATTCTGTGTTACTACAGCCTCTGTAAATCTGCATATTTGACACAAAGGTGGTAACCCTTTGTGAAAAAGCAAAAAAGCAATTTCTGAGCAAATTCTGCCAGTCTCCCTGCAGCAGGCCAGTCTCTTTCCTTAAAATACACCTGCAATGCCAGATCTTTGCCTAAGGAGCCCAGGACTGTATACATAGATTACATGACTGATGAGTATGGCACTTTTGAACTGTACACTGTCTATATGCAATACAAAATAGCATGTTTAACTACGCATTTCCTACACAATACTGGTCAGTATAGCTGATTGAAGGAATTCTGAATTAAATTTGGGGTTACACTTTACAGTTAGTTGTCTTATGCCATTGTAGTTACCAGTGGTGGCGGGTGAGCTGGAAACCAGAACACTACCTTTACATCTATCATTACTTTCAACCTGTTCCCCTTTATCCTGCTTGATTAACAATAAAACAAATAATTCACAGAATAATCGACACCAATCGTGTAATTAGAATAAATGATTATGCTCATGAAACACCGCAGATTGTCTGAAATGTGTGTGCTAATTAACAAGTATGGCAATTTGAATAATTAAGTGGCAAGTAATCCCAAAGCTTTCTCTTAAATGTTTCACATTATAGCTTTCTTGTGTTACAAAATCCATATTACAAAATGGAGTTAAATTTAGTCAAATCGATTTAAATTACTGAGAATAAACTTTTAGGTTAGGCTGAGTGCAATGAACAATAACGTTTAGAACACAGACCTCACAAAAGCTGTGATGTGTCATGAGCATTTAATGTAATTTAAATCGATAAATGTCATCCTTGTTAATTAAACAATCTCATGCTGTAGCTTTCGCAATAGCACACAAATTTCAGAAAATCTGCGGTGTTTTGCAAGCGTAATCATTTTTTTTCTAATTACGCGATTGGTGCTAATTATTCTGTGAATTAATTGTTTTATTGTTAATGAAGGAGGATAGGATTGTTAATGAAGTAATGATAGATTTAAAGGTAGTGTTCGGGCTTCCCCTGTTTCCAGCGCACCTGCTGCCACTGGTAGTTACAGTGTAGTTACTGTGCAATGACATGCAGTTACATTCTTGTTACGTAATTATTAATAGAATGTTACTCATTCAGCCTTATAAATAGCAATTCCAGAGTTGATCATTTGTAATGGTGTGCCTTTACACTCTTGTTGCCAATTTCATTAGTGTGCAACTTCACTGGTAGATGTACATCTTAATGTTAAATATTTAGCCTTAAATACGAATGAAGGATTCTTATTATTCTTATAATTCTTATTCTTATATTCTTAAATTCTAAGAAATAATTCATCATTTTCTTCCCATTTCCCTCTATTAAACTCATATTCAGCCAGGTTAAAAGCTATTTAGACTGTACTACTATCATGTTTCTACAAAAAAGGTGGAGATTAAACGTCCATACAATAAGAATAAAGGTGGATTGGGCCAGGGTGGTAACAATATGATACTTTGTGAGTGGATGGACCATCAGACCTGTATGTATTTATATTTTTTTTTCTTGACTACAAATAATTCCAGTACAGTCTGCCTATAAGCTGAAAAAAGATGCAGGATACACACAATAAAACTGTCATTAATATTATATTGTCAGTATTTGACAAAGCCGATTACTACTACAGTCAACCAGTCTCTACTACATAAAATCAAAGCTCATAGTTCTCTCTGTATATGCAGACCCAATGACTAATGGAAAAGAAAGCAGATGTCATTTACACAAAGAGCTCATCAATCTGTCTATTTAAGACCTCAAAGCACAGCTGCCTATCTGTTATTTTATAGTTTCCATTTTAACAGAAAAATAACTCCACATACATCTGTACTGTACTCTGTACTCATGAAATGCACTGAATGTCACTTTTATTACCAGTTTTATTACCATTCAGATCATTGTATACCTTATTTAGCTGAACAAGCTAGCCGCTGAGGCACTTAAAAAACAGACTGTTGTCAAGAAACTTAAAGATGTTTATGTTCCTAACCCCTGCTGCTGATTGAATCTCCTATTCCAGGGTGATTGCAATAGTGTAAGTCTGAAGTTTTCATGCTGCTTCGGATGAAACATACCTGTGCTTCCTTGTTTCTATCACTTAGGACCAACTGAAAAAAAAAAATAAATAAATAAATAAATCATTGCGGTAAGATGAGTGATCACACTCACTCATAGAACAACCTAGGGCTGAGGAAATGCCCAAAAACTGTACTACACATACTATTTAGTTGCACACAGGGCTTTTCCAAAGCTGCAAGGGCTAAGCTCCTCATCCACAGCAAGATTTACCGGATCAATTTATGAGTATTTTGTTCCTTAATTGATAATAAATGTATAACCCTGTATAACATTCCTTCAGTGCCATTTAATCAAAACTATGTAGAAAGAACCCCTAGATTTTTTTTTCCCTTTTCTAATATTGCTGTGACAATCTATAAGTGGAAGATAATGTACAGAAAAATAAATCACGTGAACTGTCTGATGATAGGACTGAGGATACAGATACATGCCAGTGAGGGCACTAGCAATTATACTTTGAGGCAAGATGTCTTTAAAGGAACTAATAAATGTAATTTCAGTGACACACAAATCAGTCTGGCAGAATGATGCGCATCTTACATTTGGTATGAGAACAGAGAGAGATGGTAAGAGAAAGTAAGTGTGAGTTATGGAGTTTTGGGGGTTGCAGCCCCAGATTTAATTTTTACCTTCAAAAAGGTTCAGATATGAACCAAAGGTAACATTCAAAGTGGAAAGTAGTCATGTATGCTCCATTCTAGCTCAGTACTGTTCTACCACTGCTGTGCTACAGTGGGCATTTAAAGATCTAAGAGAGTTCCCTCTATCTGTGGAGAATTATACAGAGGCCACTGTGCTGCATGATGATGACAAAGATGCTGAGGACAAGATCACACATACAAGGACTGTGTCTAATGCCTGTTTGATTTCCCTTCACAAGGTGAAAGAAAACCAGCAAAGATAGTAAGTCTAATGTTCAACAGAAAATTACTCCAATACTAGTTTACTCAGAAGGGCAGTCCTACAACGGGGACCAGGAGGATGTACTTCCTGCAGAACAGAGGTTGTAAGTTGATGACTTTATTTACAGCATCATTGTACAAATGTTTGTGAACATACATACATTGTGATGCTTTATGATTGATATAGACAAAAATGATACAAAAAAATACAAAAAGGAATATACTAATTCTCCTCCACGTGCATGGATCTATGTGGATATATATATTTCTGATGTTTACCTGTATGCCTTCTTGGAGTTGTGAAAAGCCTGTTATGTCTTAGACTGTATTATCTACGTGTGGGGATTAAACATCATGAGGGGACAGGTGGGACCACATATGAGCCTTCTTGGCTATGGTGTTAGCCCATCTCTCCCCCAAGGACTGGAATGAGGTTTGGAGTATGCATATAATGTAGCAGAAGTGCTTTTGGATGCCCTCCAAGTCCTTAGATAGGTTTGTGTGAGCCTGTAGATGAATATTCCAGTACTGGCCAGATGAAAGACAGGTACACTTGTTGAAGGACATCAGTGGGGAGACCAACATGTTTTTGCCATGCTCAGGTAATAGATCTTGTGTTGAATACATTTACAGATGTACCTATGGTTCCTGAGTGGCACAAATAAAAAGTTGTTTCAGATGCAGGCTGAGGTATTTGCCAACAATGACCAAAAACCTGTATCAGCAGAACAAGCTATTTTCATTCCACCAAGCTTAGTCGTGGTTAGGTCAGCTAGGGTACCCTTGATGTTTGCTCGACACCATAAGAGTTGCATAGACACCTATGAGTCAGGATGATGCACTTATCCTCCGATGGTATTTGCCTCCAGGTGCACTGTGGGACTTTTATTGTTAAAAAAAAAATAGTCAGGACAGGTGTGAGTATAGCCCCATGCTCCTACGTGGGTTCAGCAGTCATGGTGGTGGATAACCTTAGATGCATAACTGGCAACTATGAAAATAGGTGAAAATTTGGAATACAATGCAAAAAGGGATGAACCTGAGGTGCCCCATCCTAAGGCAGATCTGATGATACTTTAATATACATATTTATTTAAGATACATATTTTTTTCATGAGGTTTTACAACTTACCTTAAAATCTGTGCTTGCTCTGTAAATAATTCCATCGATATGACTCCATCCACACTAAAATAAAATAATACAAAATGAGTTTTAAAATATGATATAACCACTATAAGCCTGTTATGTCTTATTATGTATGTTATCCTCAAGGGAGATTCAGTGCTTCCAAGGTACAGTAATGTTCATTATGGTGTTATGACTTCGAGTTTAAGGACAGTTGTATTCAGGGTTAACAGTGGTCCCAAACCAGTTCATTTATGATAGCCAAAATGAATATCCCCTCACACACATTCAGCAAGCAACAAGTTCCTTTTTTGTTTACCATTTAAACATTTTAATTGATGACACTACATGTCATTTGAATTGTACACTGAATCAGATAATGTCTGATATATATGCATACATAATATTACAAACTAACTATCTTACTATAACCCACAAGAGAGCCTTCCATACTAACAAACAGCTTCCTCATTTGGGAGACAACTTGCTCAGGGGCAGTGAGGTCTAATGTTGATGATTCACCAGGCTGAACAGCAGATGCTTGGATGGCAGCAGCATCTACTTTAGCTGTCCTTTGAAATGCTACGGTACAATTTCTTTGGCACAGCCTTGCCACCCATCTGACAATTCACTGAGGTAACAGTCATATGATTTACACTGCCTTACCATAGTGCAAAATATGGAAATTCCCTAAAATGTGAGCTGTAATGTGAACACAGCAATGTAAACAAACATACATATTTATATAATACAAATATATTTAGGGACATGGAAAGAAAGAAAAAAGAATGTGTTACGCAAGAGAACATTAAAACATTTGCTGAAATGTGCATGAAAAAAGATCACATAGTAATGTGTGTGTTAATGAGTTTACAGTTTTAAATGTCTTGTCACTTCTTTCCCGAATGGTCCAGTCAGCAAGGTGGTGAGCCCTACAGCCTGTATTTGAAACCAGGCATGCATCTGTATCAGAGGACTTCATTTGCCTCATCTGCACTGGAGATATTGTTTTGCTGAATGTTAGGATCTACACCACAAAATCAAAAGTGTTACATTTTCAGTGTTAGAGTTGAGAGTAAAAATATAATCATTTCAATTCTTTAATTCAACTACAAGATAGTTATTCATATTAAAAAAAAAATTGGTGCTGAGGAGTTAAATGTCATATTCTGCAAACAACTCTACAGTGTTGATTTCACAAGATAGCTAGTGTTACTCCCAGAAGTCGAACCGTCGTGTCCGTGTTTGCCTGAAATGAGCCGGGAGACCAGCCAGACTGGACAGGATCAGATCATCACTCCGAATGTGACTAAGAGCATTCATGTGTAAGTAAATCTAAACCAATATGTCTATTTAATTTAATTTTCTACCCAGTAGTATTTATTTTTGCATATAGCTAGCGCTAAATATCCTAGTTGGTTAGCTAGTGTTAGCTAACCAGCTCACCATGTAACATTTATGTATTGCCTAGCTAACTAATTGAAAAGGATAAGCCAACATCATATGTGTTGCTAAGTGGGATGAATACAGTAATACTTTTCTCTTGAAGAAATTTCGGGTGGACTGTGGTGCCTATCCTCCGGGTTTGGGCCAGACCAAGGACCAAGGGCCTTCCTCCACACTTCGGTGCCTTCTGGAAATAAATAAGAGTTCTTACAGAGTCTGATGTAATTAAGGTT
Source organism: Megalops cyprinoides (assembly GCF_013368585.1). NCBI lineage: Eukaryota > Metazoa > Chordata > Actinopteri > Elopiformes > Megalopidae > Megalops > Megalops cyprinoides. The sequence goes on along the minus strand of NC_050590.1, from coordinate 20,737,023 downwards.
TTGGTTTATTGCATACGGTGATCAGTCATATACAGCAAACCGGGTTGGTCCGCAGAGCAACAGGTTATAATGCATTCGCAAGCATATCCCCAAGCATTCTGCCCTCCCCTCAGCCTGCATCCATCCTTTATGCCTTTTCTCACTCCTCCTATCTCAGACCCCAACTTCCAACTCCTTCCAGGCTCCTCCTTCAAGATCACCCCATCTTCCATTTAATACACCATTATTTAATTTTTAAGCTGTTACACTTACCCCACCTAGAAAATCCCATAAACACCACAGTCATCAATTGTATATTATTTTTAAACATAACACTTCTGAAATTTCCTATTATGTCCACTCCACACCTGTATGATTTTTAAACATAATTAAATAATACAGAGTTCATTTTATTTTTAAGCATATATGCCTGGAATATCACCATTATTTCCAGGCCCACGTTTAAATAATAAAAAAGGTTAAATAACTCAGTAGCAGTCCCAAATACTTCTTAGAAAGGGAAACTAGGCCAAATGCTTGAGGTAGGCCAAGACATACAGCATTTTGTAGTGGATAACTGGAAAAAAAAACCTACTTACTGATTAATTCAAGTTTGAGATTTATGGCAGTAACAGAAGGGTGTATGTAAAGAGATGAGATGGAGATGAACAGGAGAGAGATTGGTACCACAGTGTAGCGAACTGACAGTGAAACTTGGTAGGGGGAATATTCAAGTTTGAGAGTGTTTTTCAACCGTGTGTGTGTGTGTGTATGTTATATACTTTTTTTATTAAGTGCTTTTGTAGTTGGGTGGCCATTTTTTCAACCGTGTGTGTGTATGTTATATACAGTATATATTTCTTTTAACTGTCTTGCAGTTACACTTCATCAAGATTTATCAAACACATCGCTGGAGTCGCACGTGTCAGACACCTCATCGTCTGTGCCGTCTGTGATTCTTGAGAGAAACAGCACAGTGAAAAGAAGCCACACTGATCGGGAATCAGCAAAAGTGGTATCCAGCTACCTCCATTTTTGTAATGAATGAAAAGAGTTATTAATCCTCAAACACAAAGATACTGTGCAGACGAGCTATGGTTTTGTTGCAGGAAAGGCTAACATGATGACTACCTTTCTGATTCTTCTTTATCTTTTAGATGGTGAGAGATGTTCTCCAGTCTAAGCCGGGGGGAGAAAAAATCATGCATGAATATGAGAAAACGAAGACATTGATGGATTGTACACGGTGACAGATGGTAAACCTACTGGTGGCTGACGTGATTGAAGTTCATGGGTAAGCACTGAATGTTCCCCTTGGTGCTAATCATGTTTCTACAAATAATATATTATTAGGGGATGTAGGTGTCCATTTTGAAAACAGTTGAGCAAAGTAGGAAAAGGGTGTGTACTTGTCACAGAACCTTGTTCAATAGTTAAAGGCAATTCAATTATTGTGGTCTCCTATTGCAATAATACAATATAAAGGCCATTTTTAAAGCTTAAAAAATAATATATTTTCTACTTTTAAAGGAGGATCTCATCAACCTATGTGCGAACAAAATATGCTCTTTGCATCATGTCTATTTCCCTACCTCACTGATCCATACTCAAAACATGGATATGTAAGTTTGTAAATGAATGGCTTATATTACAGTTTATGACGGGAAGTATGTGTATGTTCTTAACTTATTCTGCAATTGCCCTGTAGTGCTGTGACCCCTGTGTTTCTCCGTTTGGTTTTTCTTTTTACAGGAACACTACTATGATGCAGAGAGTGGATCTGGCTACTTGGCCTGGAGGATAAAGACTGTCCAGCGCAACACTGCAGTTCAGTCCCGGAAATGCTCCACCAGCACTACCTATCAAGATGGTCCAAAGAGCAAGAGGGACTTTCTCCTGACTGACAAGCAACTGTTTGGTGAGGAATGCTGTGAAGCAATATCCCTATTGAAGCATTCAACTGATGGATCAGTTGTCAAAGTAAAGATGAGGGCAACGTTTCAACGTTCCCAGGCAGTCTGTACACACACTACATTAACCACCTAGGTTTCTCTTGACAAGCATTGTGTGTTAAACGTGTAGTTCTGTCATAGCGCAGTTATGTGGCTGAGAGCACTGTCCAAGCAAGGGTAGGGTAAATGGAAGAGCTTGTGAATGATATTCATAGACAAGTGAGGGAGACGGTTTTCAACAGGGCAAAGTGTCACTACCATACCAAGCCACACCAAATTGTCTGCGGGAACTGGCAAAGTGTCACCACCATATTGGGACAGATAACACCAAATTGTCTATGGGAACTGTCCTAGAACAAAGGGTCATCAACACATCAATGCCTGTAATCCACTGCTTCTGTCTAAACCCAGTCAACAACTGTTGAGGTGTGGCCTAATCACACCTAGGTATTTCTGTGAGTACTCATCTGAGCCTAGGCAGTCTTAGTTCAGGGGCTGTTTGTATGCGTAACTTTGGCTCCTGGGGAATAAACCTCGTCTCTGCAAGACTGGTCTCATCTCATTCATCACACTGCCTGTTCCGCAAAGTAGAACCTAACATGAGAGTAAAAGTAGCACAATTGGTGGAAAAATGAAGTAAATGAAAATTTAATAAATAATAAAATAAATACATAAATGCATTTTATCAGGTAAGTGTAATTTTATATAGTTTGTCAAAAGATAACATCAATATGGGCAGGTTTTAGGATAAACAGCCCAAGTACAGTGGTGTGATGCCACATGTGATACAATATTGTGTCATACACACACACACACACACATATACTGTATATACACACACATCTTTCCCCTAAATTTATTGAAGTGGCTATACCTTGAAAACGAAACCCTTAACCAACCCAAAACATTAAATTCCTGAATATTTAGTGGATGTAAGTATACAGTAATGTTATCAATGAAAAGCATGGATCCAAATGTCTCTAGGTGGTGAGCATTAAATATTACGATGTTCGTCATTGATTCTTAAATGAAGTGTACAAAATAAACACAAATAGAATAAACAAAAAGTAAACAAATATATAGCTACATGGACCGAAGAGGCTATGTCCTGTTTCAGGTTCTTGTTCCTTACGAAGGAAATGACATTAGCAGTCATTTAATTTTCCCCAGCCACATAGACCTATATGATTAAGCACTGGTCACGTCCTTCAGGTCTCTTGATTTAATGAGCAATCTATGAGAAATAAAAGTGATGAATTCCAAACAAATGGATGGAGACTGTAGTTGTGGGCATAAGCCAGGTAGATTGTGTATTCACAGCAGCAATGCCTGGCATGTGTAACAGATAACAGCGGGCATAATTCACACTAATGCCGCCCATATATCAAGTGCCAAGATGGGCCTCGGCTGGTGGCAAGCAGCTCAGCATCATGTGTCAGGAGTTGATGTATGCGAGGCCCTGGGTGTTGCTGCATCAGGGAGGATTAGGAAGAAACCTGAATTAAACAAAAGACTTTTTACAACAACCATGAGGAGTATCTGGGAGATGAAAAATTTCTAATTTTTTAGCAATGCCCACACAGCACAATGTCCATCACTCTCCTGGAGAGTTAATCCAGTCTAATATATGGTTGTGATAGGAACAAGAATCATTTGGATTGCCAACAATAAATCATAACAATCATAACAATGATTGATATGACCATTCTTTAATAATGGTTGTTGAAAAGATAATTGAATGTTCTCTTAAATTCATCAATCACTTCAAAATCTGAGGGTTTCTGCTGTATAAAGCAAGCCCAAATTAAATCATCTTCTGTGTCTTGAATAAACAAGACAAAACAAATCTGTGATGCAAATATTTGCTTATTTATATTTTATTATTAAATTATTTTCAGAAAAAAGTATGGAAACATTAAAAGAAGCATTATTGAATTATTCAAGTGAAAATGTTTATACTCTGCCCCTGTATATTTACTGGAAGTTATTAAAATATTTAAGTTTTAATGACTAAGTATTTTATGCCTTGGAATGTGGACATTCAGAAAGCACAAAAAAAAAATAAAGTAAATACTCATAGTATTAAATATAATACCCTCAGTATATGTTTGCATACATTTACAAAACTTTCTCACACTGTATTTCCAAGGTGGGATATTTCTCACTCTCACTGACTAGGGCTTGAGGAGGATACACTGTCAATAGACCATCTCCCATCTCCTGGGTAGCTTAAGGCCAGTGTAACGACAGATACAGTTTGTGACCTGACAAAGATTACAAAAATTTATTTCATCCAGCCTTGTGTATTTTCTTCAGGTAACATAAAAAAGCTCAATTACTGGTGGGTAATCAGGATGTTATTCATGCATTTTCCCAGAATGTGGAGAGAAGCTGCACTCTCATAGGTGAACAGGCCCAGGAAAAAAACATGGACTCAAAGCTGAAGACAACAAACTTTCCCATCTTGTGAACTGTGATTAACAAGAGGAAGAGGTCAAATAAGTTCCCATGCCCCCAGTGAGCACACAGCTTGCACACCTCCGCTGAATATGCAGCTTTATGAAATATGGTAGAGAGAAATTATGTATTATAGTTTTGACTAGATGTTTTTTATGCCTTCCCTGTGTTTGTATCCCTATTTGTTGTCTTGGAAATTATGTTCCCTCCCTAGGGAAGAGCTGGACTTTTTGTATGCCCACCAATTTCAGAGAACACAAACCATGACTGGTGTTGATGTAATGATGTGCAATGACATAATCCATGCTTTTTATATTGGACAGTCAAACTGAATTAAATTGCACTGGTGTGTATGTTGCATTATTTTGCAAATGAAGGGGGAAAAAAACTTCACAAAATTCTCATGAAAAAAGATAAGAGAAAGGGCAGCCATTTGGGGAAAAAAAACAATAATTTTAATTGTAAAAAGCAGCAAAAGAAAGGAACCAGCCAGATCACAAAGCCAAACCAGCTCAGTCTGTGGTACTGCAGCCACACACCTGTATTTAATAGATGTGATCAGGTAGGTGAGGCTAATTACGACAGCTGGCATTCACAAAGACAATTACATATGATTAACAAATAATCTGTTCAAATAAAATTGATTGATGACCTCAGTTGTTGACAAAGTTGAAAATGAAAACATAATAATCCTTAGACATTGAACAAATTGACAATTGAACAAACCAACAGTTTTGGGGGGAATGTGAAGGTTCTCCTTCACAAGCATTTACAATAGTTTCATCATGTGCATAGTGCTAACATTTATAATTGCCTTCTTGGAGTTCAGGTAACCATGTGCTGCCAGTATTGGCTGTATATTGCATACACCACCATGCTTGGTGTTTGTAATATTTTTTGGCAAGTAACGCATTGCAGCAATAAAGTATATTTTTAAAGGTAGGTTTGCTCACCAGAATGATTTTATTCACCCAGTCACTGAGTTACACTATAGAGAAGCATACTCAAGGTGGCACTTTGTTACGAGTTGTTAGTTTTTTGTAAGGAGACTAAATCTTTTTTTACTATTCATATGATAATGGTGTTACAGTATGCTTTGTTTATAGCCTCTCTGCAAACATGCATAAAAGCAAACTGGATGATTTAACTTCTTTTGTGGTAAGTGCTATCATGAAAAGTGCATATGATGCTCAAAAACTGATGTTTTGATGAAGTGTTCCATTTCAAATAATAATGATGTTTCTGGTTATCCAGTCTTGGCAGAGGATTTATACTCTGGGGTTTGAAAAAAAATGCAGGATACATATTTTAAAAACTGACATTTTAAATATCAGTGGTAGACAGTTGTTCTATCCCCAAATTTTCAGTCTAATTTTTGTCCCTTTGATTGTACTGTCAAGTAACTTTAAAAGAAATCAAACAGCGATGTAACCAGCAAATTGTCATTTCCCATTGTTATTATAAAAAGTCAGAAGTAATATATCTGAAGACACACAGCCTTGAGTGGAAGCCTATTTTAGCTCCACTTAATGATGCCCATGAGATACTGTTATTACTTTTTTACAGTTGTTTCATATCTTATTATTGTTTCTGCGACAAAAAAAAAGTTTAGTCAGTGGTCTGTTTGGTGGGTCACTTGATTCTTGCTTTGCATGCTTTGTGGTGTGTCCAGCAACATGTGCTCCCCTGATCACTACAGATAGCATGTGTGTGGTCCCTGTGCTATCCACACAAACAATTTATGAGTTAACAGCTATATCAGAGAGAATCATCCTCTAGATTAGACCTAGTGGTCCCAATGAGAATCTCATTGTAATGGAAAATCTCTTAATGCGAGTTCAAATATATTACTTGGAAAATTCTTAAAACCAAAATAAAAGAGGAAATCACAATAAATGCCTGCTAAGAAGAGTTTGCATGGTCTTGTGATGATCCTGGTCATTCAACCAGCATTAACTGCTTTTAACACAGCTTTTAAATGATCAGTTTGTTATTACGCAGCTTCAGGAGTTCATAACGAGTTGATCATTTGAAGCAGCTGTGTTGGAGCAGGGAGAGATCTAAAACATGCAGGACAAGGGGTCCTCCAGGAGAGGTTTGGGAAATACTGCATTTGATCACTTGACACAATGCAATTTCTGCCTGTGTTAGACCTTGACTGAAGTACAGTCTGATGCGTTAATCACTAATGGGTACTCCTGACATTTTCAGCTTCTGCACTTCTTGTTCACAGCTTGTTTCCTCTTATTACTTATAATGTTTATCAGCTTTGTTATCTCGAGATCACGAGTTAATTTAATTGTAACGAGATAATTAACTCATGATCTCGAGATAACAGCATTAAAAAAAAATTATTGCAAGCATGGCCGTTCTCGGCTTCCATACTTTGCAGATGGTTACAGAAAGCTTTTGGAATTTCACATTGCCCGCTTGTCTGGACACTCATTGGTTCTCCAAATGAATGACTACATAAAGAAAGACTAATGTGAACTATCAATGAGTTTGAATCAAAATTGTTAACTAATAACAAAAGTCCCTTTAGTAGTGAGTGGGGTAGTCAGGGCCTAGTGGTCCATTTGACCACAGAGATACACTACATGGCCAAAAGTATGTGGACACCTGACCATCGCACTTATATGAGCTTATTGGACATCCCATTCCAAAACCATGGGCAATAATATGGAGTTGCCCCCTCCCCCTTTGCAGCTATAACAGTCTCCACTCTTCTGGGAAGGCTTTTCACAAGATTTTGGAGTGTGTCTGTGGGAATTTGTGCCCATTCAGCTAAAAGTGCATTTGTGAGGTCAGGCACTGATGTGCTAATTCATCCCAAAGATGTTCAATCGGGTTGAGGTCAGGGCTCTGTGCAGGCCACTGGAGTTCCTCCACACCAAGCTCGTCAAACGATGTCTTTATGGACGTTGCTTTGTGCACAGGGGCACAGTCATGCTGGAACAGGAAAGGGCCTTTCCCAAACTGTTGCCACAAAGTTGGAAGCATACAATTGTCTAAAATGTCTTTGTATGCTGTAGCATTAATGTTACTCTTCACTGGACCTAAGGGGCCTAGCCCAAAACCTGAAAAACAGCCTCAGACCATTATCCCTCCTCCACCAAACTTTTCAGTAGGCACTATGCATTACAGTAGGTAGCGCTGTCCTGGCATCCGCCAAACCCAGATTCATCCAGACTGCCAGATAGTGAAGCGTGATTCATCACCAGAGTCCAGTGCATGGCATTGCGCATAGTGATGTTGGGCTTGTGTGCAGCCGCTCAGCCATGGAAACCCATTTCATGAAGCTCCCGACGCACAGTTCTTGCGCTGATGTTGCAGCTGATGTTGCAGCCAGAGACAGTTTGGAATTCTGTAGTGAGTGATTCAACAGAGGATAGGCGGTTCTTAAGAGAAGTCATATCTGAGAAAACCACTATGCAGAGGGACATCTTCCTCATCTGCCGGTCCAGCTCTAAGGCCTCCTCCATTCTCTGCATCCTCTTCCACACAAGCTTGCTTCTGTTGTGGATCAGATAAACACATAGAGAATGTACAAGCATGCACTGCTGTGAATCCAAACTGGAAAAAAAAAACGTAAAAAAGAGGACATTTTGCAAGAGTCTGTGCATTTTCATTTTCAATGAACCCTTTCGCGCATATGGTCACACCGGTGTGATTAGCCGTTTAGCACGTATGCTAAAACTGGTGCGATTAAAACACTAGCTTGGAAAAATTCTAGCTAATTTTAGCTTTGAGGAAACAGCGATCTAACACTAAAAAATATAGCAAATGCTAACTGAAAACTATGAGAAGCTTAATCATGCAAATGAAAACATAACGAACCATGTAACGTAACATGCGTGCTACATAGCATAAAAATGAGTTGCATGCGAAAGTGTTAAGCATGTCACAAAATATAAAATATTAATGCATAAAATATAAAAAAGTAAATAGAAAACACTTTTCAACTATAGTTCTATATTCTTGGAGTGTAGATCTTATTTATTTATCAGTATTTGTGCTCCACATGCTAGTTGTTTCCTTCTGGTTTGGCACTTCTTATTTATTCCTTCGTTTTAATGAACACAAGATAGATAGATAGATACACACAGATGGATACAATACATAGTTTTCTGCTTAAAAAAACTTTTTTATATGTTTATTTCTAAAGTATGGCATTATACAGTTATGACTGCTGTCAGCTCTGCAGTAAACATTCTTGCTGTTTGGGAGCCACAAAATACTGTATGTGTCTGAACCAGCTGAGTTGTCAGTAAAAAGCACGCTACTGAGCTATTCACCTGTTACGGGTTTCTCAAGTAACCTTTTGTACCAGTTAAATCTGAAATCTCTATTAGGAGCAGCCATGTGGGAAAGCAGGATGTCCTTCTCTTAACTTGTTATCTATCAAAATTTATTGTACTGCACAGAAATGCCCTTCACAATGACAGCAGTATAAAGACAGCTATGTATATTGGTTTTTGGGTATCCGTCTGGTCTCTTCATTAGTCAAGGTTTGGGTTTTTATGCTGTGAAAAAGTAATGTTATAAATGTGTTCTTCCACTGTAATATTGTCAAGACTGCTGTATGTAGTTATTTATTTATTTTTTAATCATTTGTTGAACTGGTTATGTATTTATTTGTTCAGCTTCCTTATATTCCATAGCACATTCACAATATTGACTTATGGACAGAAGAGAATAATGAGGATTGAAGAGCTCATCTGAGTGTTGTAGGTATAAATATCCTTGGGTGGACATGTGTTCTGCAGCACCACCTTTCAATTGCTATTGAGAAGAAGTAATGTTTGTGTGATAGATGTAAGGCAAAACATCATAGTATTAATTCCTTGTTTGACACCCCTAACCAAGATTACTTGAAGAGCAATAAAAATAATTTCGGCGCTTCTTCAAACTTTTGCTCGACTCCGCTCGCCATTTCAGCTCAGCTCCAGTTACAAAAAGGTGGGGGTGGGGCATAACAGTGATTGGATATTTACTCGTGAGGAGGGTTTTTCTGCAGCAGGCTGCCTCAGCCTGCTTGGACAGGCACACACACAGTGGCAAGTCCATAGTAACACAAAATTGAATTGCAAAACCGAAAACCTGCGGTTCATGAGGGCGTATTGAACCGTGGATGGCGAACCATACGGTTCAATTTTAAATCGAGAACCGCTGCATCCCTAATATATATATGGACGTGGTGCCAGAAACATTACCCTAGCACTGAAATATTTTTGAGCTCCTTTACAAAATCCCACTACATAAGAAAATATGCGAAGTGGTTTAAATATGGAGCCAAGTTGGCTGTTGTTAGGGTAATTGGACAGAACTAACCTTTCTTACAGTTTTGTACGTCTCTCCAGTAATTACAGCCAACGTCACCATGATATTGCCTCAGTAATTGTTTTGTTTTTTGAAACTTGAACAGTGATTATACTGTTTTCAATAAAATATCTGGATGAAATAAACAACTGATGACTTCTATATATGCATATCCATGAAAACACCTGTGCATTTCTGTTGGAACTAAATGTTGTTTTGTACTTTATTTCTGAACTTCTGCTGTTCTTCTGCCCTCAGCTCACAGTTCAGCATGTTCTTGTGGTGAATTTCCAGTCAAAATAATTGACAGAACCAAGTTTGTTTTTATTTTATTACTCTGAGATAAAAAGCAAGTACACTTGTAATCCCACAGTCACCATGGGAAATGCGGAACACAGGAGAGCAACTAATGGATGCAGTGGAAGCAAAGTTCCTCATGGACCGCCTTGCATCTGGCTCTTGCAATGTGTGATAAATCCCACACCTCTTCCTACATCCAGTCCCTCTTTCAAAGACAAAATATTGAAAATCATCATACGAAATTAAAATTTTACTCTAGAAAGTCTCTTCATGATGAGTTAAAGCCATGGTTTTAAAAGGCTACATAGACATACTGATATGTCAAGGAGAATTGAGACATTGGAAGATGTAAAATGTTGAGCATTTATTATCTTTTAGCTTGTACCCACTTTTGTGAAATAGTGCTGGAGGAATTTGTGTTCCCTGTTGGAGTGTCAGATTGTCAGTGAATCTCACAACCTCAGATGCCCCTAGAAAAGGTTGAAACAGTAAATATAGGACTTTTGAGAAGGTGAATTCACTATAAACATCAGCTCAGTTGTTGGGATATTTGAATGCTTTTAATTTTTTTTTCCCCAGTGTGAAAATAAATAGGCTGTGACAACATGGACGTAATTACAAACCCTCTTTACTTAATCAAACAGTATGTTGTCAGGCATAAAGTTAAATACAGAGCAAAAAGATCAAATGAAAATTATTTCTCAAAGATAAAAATGAACTGAAAATTGTAGTAACTAAAATGACCACATTTAGCATTACAGATTATCTGTGAGGGCACATTTGAGCTGCAGCGTGTGTGTGCGAGGGTGTGCACGTTCAAATGAGATGGTGTACGAGAGAGAGACAGGGCCTACTAAAAGGGAGCTAATATTGACGTTGTGGGTAAATTTCTTGGTGGTTATCTTATTTTGGCTAGGCAGCAGATGCCTATCGCTATTTCAAAAGCATTGAATTATTAGATGAACGATGGCAATCATTGTGTAAGAAATAAAGCGAATTGATACATCATTTAGGCTGCATTTTCATCAAAAAGTATGAAATATCAAACCTTAAAACTAGCCTGTGTGTCCACACTTTTTCTGAAGCTATGGGGAGATTCTAGGAGTCCATTTGCTCATAAGTCATTTATGAGCTCATACAAAAGTAGGGTATCGTGTGAAAGGACTGTGATAAAGTTAGCAAAAATACTGTGAAGTGCAATCTGTGTGCTGCAAATTCTTATTTTAATAACTTGATTTCTATGATGATGATGAATCCAAATGAAGAAACATCAAAGCGGCAAACAGGTATTTTTCAGCTTTGCCATGAGGTTCCGACATACAGTGCAACCACAAGCAAGCTAAAGTTTAATTTCGTGAACGGTTGCTTAAGTGACAACTGTAATTCAGAAGGGCTGTGCTTTAGGGTAAATTTCTTTGAATGTTTCATTTGAAAGAATAAATATACATTACTTATTGTTGAATGAGTTAGTCCTTTTTCCAAGTCCTTATTTCTTTTATATTCCAAGCTTGTTTTTTTAGCTTAAGCATAGACTACTTGTACTGCTTCAAAAAGGTCCAATTAGCCTAGTGCAATTTGGTTAATGGCATGGTTTGAGCACAATGACCCTTTTACTGGATACTTACCTTCCATCCTTGTTTCCAGCAGCAGGTCTGAGAAAATGTTTGATTTTCAAGGTCAGATAATGTTGTCTGTCTCGGACAATGAGGAAATTTTGTGGAATGTTAGCCATACTAATAGCAGTTTGTGGTGGGGAACCTCACCCAGTTTAGGCCGGACTGGAGATTCCCTCCACACTTGTGCTGTAACCCCTTTAGTCTGCATACATTTCTCTTTTATTACTTTCCCCTAGCTCCTCTTGTTATACACAGAACGTCATTGCTGAATAAGATGAAAACTTTCTCACAGTGGTCAGAGCAAGGGGAGGAGGTATCAGGCGTATCCCTAACACAGGACACCAGGAGAAGTGAAGGTCACGTGAAGATCTGCACTTGCACCAAGAGAGGCAACATTATGTCGGCTTCTTTGTCACATGCATCCTGACTCATACATAAACCTTTTGTTCCAGCTCCGTATCTGCCTTGGCTGGTAAAAAATATGTAATTGACTATCCACTTTAACCTAGAATAACCCTAACCTAAAGTAGCCCACTGGCAATGTGTCAGAACTCAGGCAGGGACTCAAGCGCAGACAGAGGAGATGGATGCCAAAAACAGGTTTAATAATCCAAACGGGTAATCCACAAAACGAAGTCAGGGCAAGCAGAGTCAAAAACCGGGCAGACACGGCGACCAAAACCACAGGGCAAAAATGAGGAACGAAGTCAGGAAAAACAGGCAAAGTCCAAAACCAGAAAAACACAGCAAACATACCACAAATCAGGTCCAGAAATCGGAGTCAAGAATAAACAGGCAAAGCAAACGGAACCAACAGGCAAACCAGAACAGACGGCGAGTAGCGAAACAGCAAACTGAGACGAACTGGCAAACAAGACAGAGACAAGCAGGGTAGATATAGGGCTAGGCTGATGAGATGATGGGAAGCAGGTGTGCTGGCAGGCAGGTAGAGACAATCAGGTGGGCGGAGACAGGCCGGAGAGCGGGGCAGGGCTAGAACACAAGGAAAACAGAAGCACATGGACAGGGGAAAGAAAACAACCGGCTAAGATGCCGTAGTCATGACACAATGCTTCCTTATGAAACTCAAACTCCTCCCTTAGAGTCACCCCATCTCCTCCGTACACTATTGTTACTTCTTCACGGTCACACCACATTCTCCTGTTATCTCTCCCCTCTCTAGTATGCCTCTGGTGTACATCAGCACAATTCTGTCTTCTTTTAAAAAATATCTCCCACCTTAATTTTACATTATTTCCAGGGTTCACACACCTTAAAAATGAAAACTAATTACCTGCTTTAGCCTAACTGACATCTACTGGCAATGCTTATGAACTACACATGGATTTACTGCATGTGGATATACAAATTGTCATGTTTCTTCCACCACAATAGTACTGAACAAACGACACCCCCCTTACAGAGTCCAATTCTTCTTTAACTCTCACGGTCCATCTCGGTTCTATGTCATGATATCTCGCTGCTGCATACCTTCCCACAGTCTCCTGCACAACAGGTCTTACTTTGTAACTTATGGCACGCAGATATCTCACAACTGCATACCTTCTCACAGTCTTCAGCACACCTCCGACCCTCCTTTCAGTCTCTGCTCACATGCATACAAAGTACAATAGGATATGTGTATTTTAAGGCTAACATATTGGATTGTCTGGTTTCCTTATACACCTCCAGACCTTCACTTGCATAATAAAGAGTAAATGGCTAATGTAATATATCAATAACTGTGGTTAAAATCAAAAACTAACATATACTAGCAATGCTTATGGTTTACATATGGGGTATACACTTAGAAATTTTCCACCACAAGTTTTTCTGAGGAGATGCGTCGGGATAGTACACGCATTGCTTTTAAAAGTTTTTTTTTAATCTAAATCGGGAATTTAGATAAAAATATACCGATGACCGATAATCAAAAATTTGCAAATATCGGCCCTGATTATCTAATGACCAGATAATCGGTCGACCCCTACTCAGTTGTTCCTGTCATGTTAAGAGGAAAAACTAATATAACAGTCATAGTTTATCAAAGAAATACAATATATTTGCAAAATGAAACCAATGGTATTGGCAAACCCCTTAAAATGATTGCTTGACAGAAAGAAATACTCCATGAATCTTTGTATGTTGAATTGAGCCACAAAGGCATCTGTCAAATACACAAATATGATAATATGATAAAATAGAATTATGTCACAGATGCAGTACTGGAAAAGATTTGTGAATGTTTCCTAAGTAACACGAGTTGCAGAACTGTTGGACACTTTGGTGTTAGTGCAGACAGTGTGGGGCAGTAACTGAACTGACCTACCCCACTCCACTCTCAGAAATGTTAATGTGGTCATTTGAAATCATGAACCTCATCATAGTTTGAATTATTGCATAGTGAACTATGTCAAGGGAAATGTTTTAGTGATTATGACCTCATCCACTGCAGTACATTTCCCAATAGCAGGCAGAGGAAAGTCTTTCTCAAGACTGTATAACACCATTGGGACTTCCTTCAGCTCATGAAATACTTTAATGCTCCATAAATAGTTTATCTTGGATCATTTAAACAGTATCCACCAACCTATGATAGACATGAGATGCTGCTCTCCACTTTGTTTGGAATATTTATGATAAAATTCCCTAAACCTTTGTACACTTTTCAGATGAAAATATCATTAATTAAATGGCACATGCAACTTGTTTGCACACACAAGTTCTGAATGATTAATTTAACAGAAAATCAACATTTTGTCTACAATTAAATTCTGAATGTCTTTTCTGAAAATCATGCCCTGCTTTTTGGAGGTTAGCTGAGCATTCAGTCTGCACTCAAATGTTCAGGTTTAAGATCACTTTAGGTGAACTTTTTATGATCAACATGCATTTGGCATTCTTCTTCCCTGTTGTCATGACACAGGGATACCCATGGACAGGACTGTAAATCTCTCTCTCTCTCTCTCTCTCGTGTGTTATCCAACAGGAAAACAAACAAGCAATGTCACACATCACAACCTATGATGAACAACTGCGGTATGCCCCACACCGCCCCCAGGCATTCACAGAGTGTGACAAGTTCTCTGTTCTTCGTGCTCCATTCAGCAAGGCACAGTCATCACTCACTAACCTTGCTTTGCAGCCACTGTCCATTTACTGTATTCTCTTTGATTACAGACCTGAAATGCATATGCATTTTTTCTATATGTCTTCTTTGCCATTTGATAACTCATAGGTATGAAGCCTGTGCAGGGCTCCAATCACCTGCAAATGTACAAAAAAAACAGGACTTTAAACAGCCATGGTGAGCTTCTAGTAAAAGAAGCACTTGTCTATGTGTGCTAATGGGATGAAACACAAATTCAGGGTGCAGGTGTTCACTTTGCAGCCAGGCGGCTGAGCTTCCCTGTGCGAGATCAGGGAGAAAGGAACATCTCAATTTGGATCATCTTCAGGAAAATCCCTTAAGGAGTCCATATGAAGCAAGATGTCAGGCTGGGTTTGCTTAAATCTATAGACAGAAGGAGCCATTAGTGAGACTCAAGAGGTAAAACAGGCAGAATGGTCGACAAAGAATTTCCTCCACCCCAGCAGGTGGGGAGACACTGTTGGAACACTCACAAGCACTAAGCCTTCTCAGCCTCCTGTTGCAAAAAAGGCATCTCATTCATGCAAAAGCCTCTTAAGTATAAGTATAAGCATGGATAAACTCGTCAGAGTAGAAAACTTACATCCAGGAAGAGGTGTGATGTATGAAAAAAAAAATCTGTTACTTGTTTAGATGCCAATGCTTGATTTTCCTCCATCACATCATTTTGACTATTTTGGGAGTATCATGAGACAGCATTTTAGACAAGATTTTATTACTAATAAATAATGCTTTATTGCTTGTCACATTTATCAGAAATACAAAAAGAAAAAAAAATCCTAATGACATTTCCCAAACCTTGGGAAACCTGGTTTACAAATCGATATGTGTGAATGTGACAATATGTGTCATCTTGTCATATGTTTTTCAAGGAGTAGCTTTATCATGCTATCCCACTTTTTCAATGCTGACTCAGAACATGTTTTTACTTTGCAACAAAATGTTGTATCTCATATGGGGCGCCAAATGTACAGACCTTTTTTCGTGGACAGAATGCCTTTTGTGCTACGAAACGCATAAATTCATTACGAAACCATATAACACCGTAACGCCTTTTGTCCACGAAAAACACAAATGCGTCAGCATTGTGTCCACGAAATATTGAAGAGAGCACATACTTTCGTGCACAAAAAACAAAACGGATAATTCCTTTTGTGCACTGAATTGACCGTTGTGTTTTTCATTTCATTTTTCATTTTCATTTCATTTTGGTGGAATGCACTTCGCACTATGTGGACAAAAGAAACTCATTTTGTAGACAAAAGTAATTCTGTCCACGTAACAGATGTCCTAGGCCAGCATTTATGCTGTTGTGGCACGAAATGCAGAATGCGCTTTACTATCATCATTCCATGCCATTGAATGTTCATTTTGTCCACTTAACTGTTTTGCTATATTACTGAAAGTATGATGTGCACGAAAGGGATTTAGCACAATATATTTCGTGACTCTGCAGTTACAGAAGGCATTCCATCCACAAAAACAAAGGCTGCTTGAACTTTCCAGGGTCCTTGAACTTTCCAACGTCCCAGGGTGCTAAGAGCTGAGCAACGAGGACTTACCCTCTCATAAAAAAGCTGATCAGAGGAAGACATTGCAAATAACAGAGCAACGCCTGTCCAAGGAAATTTGTTGAAAGACATTGCTGTGTCTGCAAAAGAATAGGAACACACAGTTGGAACAATCACATGACACTGTAGCAAAGATGTGTATTTAGCTCCCGGGTTGTAGGATGCTATGATTATAATTGCTCACTTGACATTTCTGGTAAAACTCTTAGAACATGGCCATCACAGCTGCAGTCCATTACAAATGAGACACATAGGAATAGAATAAGCTTCCAGAAATGCAGACCTAAAGCAAAGCTTGGCAGGCCGGGCAGTAAAAAGATCAATCCCATTGTTTTAGGATCAAGTCAAAGTATTCAAACAGGTGGCATCAGTAACTTTGATAAATGAACATGGATAAGATATTTGATATTTCACCCTCAGGCCTCATTTTGAAGTATGTGTAGGCTCTGCAGCATTTCTATTTTTATTTCAATTTACCACAGCCCTGTGCAGTTGTTTTGGATAAAAGGATCTAAAGGATCCGATACTAACAGACATCTGGCCCCTGCTCAACCTTGCAGGAAGTGGGCAGCAGGTGAGGCAAGCTCTGCTACGTTAAGACCTGATAATAACTTAGAGACCCAACATTGAATTATCATGAGAATACTATAGTAATTGTAATAGCCCAGTGTGGTGTGAAACATCTTGCTTTGATGTAGTAAGAATCACTTACAGCATTCTTAATGAAAAAATTCATTAGCAATGCAGCGATAAAATGTTCAAAAGGTAGCTGCATGTACATATAGATGTATAGAACACAAAACTACAAAATAGTCCTTACCCTAATTACTACACAATGTGTGTGGGTGGCTCAAACAGCATGTAAGGAAAATGTTTCTTGTGCATAGTAGGCATCAATGCTCAATAATTATAGAATTACACAATCAACGATACCTGCAACAAGGTTACAAACCCCTCTTTTACCTTCTGTGTTGTAGTATGGTTCATATTTATAATGAAAGGTTTTCTTAATAATGTCTCAGATATTGGTTACTTTTGGAATTATTTCTGAGGGGCTGAGTAACCTTTCCTATTAAGAACCAGGCTTTCTGTAATTTTGGACAGCAATTTTTTTGTTGCATCATAGCCTCTATGTCTGACAATGCCACTATCTGAGTACAGAAGTGTGTTTGAGAATTATGACCATAGGGCTATGACTATGATATGGCTATGATGTGTTTTATCCTTACATGTCTGATGTAACAAAAGGTTTTTATAGCTGTGGGGATGTGTGCACTAGTTGGATTGGGTATTGACAAAATGTGGATATCTGTAAAAAGGTATTCCTAGAGATGGACAGTATAGCTACAAATTTGTTAGGGAGAGAAAGCAAGCAAAGTAGGGAGAGTACAAAATAAAGAGCAATAGGTTTGGAACGTTTTACTACTTAGCAGTATGACAAGTACTTATGTAATATGACAAGCATATTCTTGAAAGCCATTTTGAACAGCTGAAGGAAAAAGGTGGCAAATATATGCACAGCTTTACACAGACTTTTTGAACTGTAAACTCAATGGTGTGGAAGCATGTGAGAGAAGCTTCAAGATGGCATTCAGGATATAATAGTTTCTTCTCCATAAGATAAGTTAAAATCATACCATTACCACAAAGTGGTAGTTTGATACCACTGTGGCAGTTTGACCATTTTATGTTAAGCAAAATTTTAAGTTGCTTATTCCATCCACTAATTTTATGTTATACTTACTTATATTATACTCATTCATCACAATGTTTGTAGAAACATTGTGTATTTTGTTCTTAGGAAAAACATGTATGAACAATTTAAATATGAAATGTGCAGAAACACCCAGTTTTTCTTATCCTCATTTGTATTATGTCGAACCCCAGCTCTTCCTAATTCCTTAGCATTAGCAGTGGAGTGCCAAATCATACATCAAAATATGCATGACTTTGACAGGACTCCGTTATCTATATCCATTCTCTAATAATGAAAGTTGTATCCAACACATAGAAAGGATGTGGGAGTAGACTTTATGATTGTAAGTTGGGGGTAAAAGGTGCCTACATGTAATTCATACTATACTATCAATTCTAATTCTAACCCTAACCCTAACCCTGTTATGATTCAGACACAGTAATTTGTGTGAAAAGAAAATTATTGTCCAAACGTTCTTTTATATTCTTAACTATGATTATAAGAATTAGGTAAAATGAGTATGCTAACAACTCATTACCTCTCATTACCTTCTGTTCATTTTTGTATGATAATGTGTTCTACTTGATATAATTGTGAAAATGTAGATCTGTACTTTGGAGTAATGAACAAAAACACAAGGGACACTGGAAGATTAAAGGGAACATTGTAGTGTACGATAGTGAGCATATAGCAAGATACATTTATAGGGAACATCATTTATTTTTTACACAGTGATCATAATGTACGAATTGATTTGGATAAAAAATATTGAAATCATAAAACACTGTTGTTTAGAAGAGAACTGAGGTCATGAACTTACACCTGCCGGGGACGTCATATAGCAAACTCCCCAAGGTTGCCAGATTTAACTGCCGCTTTGGATGAAGATACACAAGTTTACAGAACAAATTTTAAAATTTTTCATGAATTATAAATTACAAAATGTAACAGATCTGTGAGACTGTATGAATCCTGATATTAACAACATCATCCCTGATATTCTGCATAATGTTTTCAGTTAAATGACGTCAATGTCAATGGCAATTATGTTTTGATACGGTATGTGCCCATACAGAACATTACTGAAAACAAACAAAATGTGAAATGAATTGTATACTGTACTATAATATACAGTAAACTGTGCTGATTTTTTAATAATAGATTGGGACTTTATGACCACCCTGTATATTGTTACATATTTTGTTTTATAGTTTTACTTTAAACATTTACACGTTTCCCACAAATTGAAATGATCTTAGAGACCCACAGCACTGAACTGTTCAGTGAGAGATTATGAAGTTATGCAAATATGGACTGTATTGGATATCTATTCCATAGGTCCCAAAGTTCAGTTGTTTTGCGAGGATTTGGAATAATGCCCCCCTAAAAGATCTTATGAGGAGGTACTTTGCAATTCAGTTACATTACAATTAAACATCTGCTTTCTGAAACTTTCCATGGAATCACTACCATTGCTTTTCTCAGATCTAATGACATTACAGCAGAACAAAACACTTAGGAGTACATGCATTACAATCAATAGTGTGGATCCAAAAATCATGGCTTGACTATTCACCTACTTTACAATGGGAGGACTATATGGAACAGAAGCCAGAGTGATGTAGATGGGGATCAAAAGGTATTTTTCAGGGATACAATGAGTAGCATGCTGTCTCAGCACGTGTGAAGCATGTCTCGACTGTGTCAAGGGATCAGCCACATGAATACAACAGGAGTGGAAAGCCTTCTCGTGTTGTTCATGTATGGCAGAACCTTGGACGGTTCCCTGGTGTGCATGGAGAAATAGGCTTTCTTTGGGCTGTTCACAGACACTGTAGTTACTTCCTGTCCATCTGCAAATATCAAATGCTGATAGAACTTGTGAACTGTAACTGTAATTTGTAAATGAATATAGTTAATGTAATCAGGAAAAAAAAACAAAATGGTTGAATTGTGTTCTTATATGTCAGACAGGCAAAGCATAAGGTTTGTATAAAACCTGAAACTTCAGCCTATTTTGTCCTCATTTCCTGTTCCCTTTTTTTACCTGTTTGTATTGTGCATTGTTATACTGAGACCATATAATAAGAGGGTTCTGACAAATAGTTGTGAGATAATAAGACATAAGAATAAGATTTTATATCTTAACACTATTTTGTATTTGATTTTTCTGTTAATGCTAGTAGTATTCATTATCTGAAAGGTACCAAACAAGACAGGTTTTAACGACCTAGCACTAAACTGATTGGACTTTTTTTTTGAATGGGGAAGGGTTAACTTACATACTTACACCTACACAAATGAATAATTTTAAAATGTCAGTATTACATCAATAAAACAGGTTTACAACAATGTGATAATGTTTGCTAATGTATCATTCTTAAATAGTTTAGGACCATCTTGATGTATTTGTATCATTCTTTGGCATGATTACAATGTTTTGTAATAACCTTTTCATATCGTTCTTTAATTCTGTAACATTAAAAGTGCTAAACATATTCTCAGGGAGCTATTACTCTCTTAGCATAGGTAAGCACAGTTGTATATTGAAAGCTCTTGCAAAGGGGTTTAAGCAGAAAGAACTTCATGACAATTATAAAATTATAAAAGTAATTCAACATATTGTGCAGGTAAGGGGTGATATACAAGTTATTGTGATATACAAATTGTGTTAATAACTTAATTTGGGGGTCTGGATAGGTTTGTTTTTGCAGATGGTCATAAAAGATGCTTCAAAAAGGGATATGAATGCTGACAAACTTGCAAAAGCAGATTCTATTTAAGCAGAGAGTCTGTACTTAAGGTTGACAATGGCAGATAACAAAGTGTTGTCTCTCAGGTGTAGGTAATATTTCTGATCTCCTCCAATGGAATATTATGATTTGGCAGATGAAGGCTTCCTCGTCTAGAGGGCATGGAGGATAATTAGGTAGTGGTTAATATATATTTCTGTATGTGGCCTGTGTTTGAATGTTTTCTCTTTTTTAGTTTGCTATTCAGGAGTATAACTACTTAGTTTTAGTAGAAAATATATTGTTCTTAACTGATAAGTTCTATTACCTGTGTCAGAACAGGTCACAGGCATTGAGCTATAATAGTGTACAGAATTCAATGTGAATATATCTGACCTGTAAAAAGTGAATGGAGCTGAATTTCAGCCTTTATAACAATAAAAACACAATCAAGTAGGTAAAATACACATCTCTCTGCATAGTGTTGTATGGCATACCCTCTTTTGTGTGTTGAATGAAACTTGTAGGGGGCTGTGGGGTGCTGGGGGAAATGAAATGAGAGGTGTCATTCATCACTGATACACATTCCATATATCAGTGCTACTCTTTCTTACTGATATCTTGACAGCCAAGGCCTGGAAACAAATGGCTGCCACATTAGTTACTTTACAGAATCTAGCTTTCCAGAATGGACACATGGCTGTCACTGGGGAGTGCAAATGGAGGAGTCTCCATCTTAAGTGTGGGGCACTGTTTTTCATTGCATATAAGAGGTGGCCTGAGAAGCTCTCTGAATAAAAACACGATTCAGCACCTGCTATATTGCATAAGGATTTCTGATTGTTCATATGTGCACATCCTTGATTTCTAGTTCATTCACCTTGTGGATACAGTCACAGATTATTGCTTCACTAGATAAATACTCAGAAGCAGTAAAGATGTTGCTCATTAAGATGGGGAGTGTTAAGCTAGAGTGTTCTGCATTTAGGCTGTGGTTGATGACTGTCAGTCCGAATTCTACATGTAGAATCAGGATCAGCCATCAGTGGGTTGAGGAGAAGCCAGCACTGTACAATAGAACAGAAAAAAAACTAACATCTATAGCAACAAACTCATAAAATCTAATCTTTGACAGGAGACTGGCAGCCACATAGGCAGGCACGGATTAATGCACAGGCTGGCCTAGGCTGCAGCCTAGGGGCCCCAAGTGTGTGAGGGCCCCGGAATGGCCAGACTATTTTTAACCCTTTCGCAGTAACTTATTTTTATGCTATGTAGTGCATGTTGTGTTACATGGTTTGTTATGTTTTCATTAGCGTTAAGCTTCTCATAGTTTTCAGTTAGCATTCGCTATATTTTTAACGTTAAATCACTGTTTCCTGTTAAATCACTGTTTTAAATATTCTGTGCAAATTGGATTTTACTAGCCTTATTAAGGACCTCTCTGTCAGAAAAACAAGGAAGAAAAACTTCAAAAGTAGGACTATGTATTTATGTGATTGTGCTGCTGTTGCATTATTGCTGTTATATGCTGCTGCTGTGTTTATTGTATTTTTATGGCCTTGTTTAATTCGAGTATTGCACAGCGGTTCGATTTGTGTCTCTGAGGGTGTTGTGATTTTGCCTCAGTAAAACAGGGTGTTCTGTACTGCTGCAGATGTTGTACCTGTTGGTTTAGAAAGCTAAAAGCTGTTACCAGCTTGCATATGCACTGTGAATGCCTTTTCTCTGTAGCATTGCTGTTTATAGTAAAGGCTGTCTCAGAGTGAGTGTGAGTGTGTGTGTGTGTGTGTGTGTGGGCCATGTAATATTCCTAGCGTGCTTTTACACTAGGAGTGGTAGGATTCACCGATTTGCATCAGTGCACCAGCATAAAATTTCATGATGCGATTGCCCCAATTAAAAAAGTGTGCACCAGATACAAGTTGAGATTAATTCGGGATGCATCGTTTCTAACATCTTTCCATCGGTAAAATCCGATTTATGTAAATATAATTATTAGTAGAAGCCCATTGTCTTTATTATTTAGAAATGTGACCAATAATTTTATATTTAGATTGATTCCTCCTTTCTAAACTGTTTCTCAAGCACGCTCTCTCATCTCCACTGCTATCAGTGGCCAATTCTCATCAAGTCTCTCGGCCAAGTCTTGCGCGAGTTGGAGGCATGTCTGGGCGAGTCACAGATTATTATGGAGGAGGAAGAGCTACACAATCCACCGAATTGCTACAAATCAAATGTTTGGCGACACTTCGGATTTTTCAAGACAGATGGACAATTTGACCAGACGCATGCAATTTGCAAAATATGCCATGCCGCTATAAAGTACACAGGCAGCACGACTAACTCAAGTACTCACCTGAAGCTAGAGAAACAAATATGCACTTTAGTTAATTTGGGATTTGCTGTGTGCTTAAGAACCAAAGAAATAAAATGAAACTATATGTACTGTATTGAATTACATAGCATCACATTCTTTTGCATCGCATCTTATCGCGTTGAATTGCATTGTGTTGAATCAAATCGTGTGGAATCACACTACATCGCAATAGGGGTGAATCATATTGTATCGCAATAGTAGTTGCCTCATATGTATCTTTAATGTATTGTTTCGTTGGCAATGCATGGAGATGTGTATCGCTTTGGCTTCAGTGATGGAGATGCACATCCCTATTTTACACATGGCACTAAATTACTTTTTTTCTAGTAAAGCATGATGAGTAAGGGGGGGGGGGGGGCACACAAAGAGTAGTCTAGGGGCCCATGACCACCTTAATCCGCCACTGCATGTAGGTAGCACCGTTTATCTTACTAAGATATTTGTCAAACATTAGCTGGAAAGTTATGTTATTTAGCTGAACAATTCATAAATAAAACTGTAGACACTGCTTCCCACCGGGAGTTTGTTCTTCACACATGTAGATTTGTAAATATCATGTCAGTGGTAATGTTAAGTTCATTGTAGGGCTGTCCCCGACCAAAGATTTTCCTAGTCGACTAGTAGTCGTTAGTTTACATTTACATTTATTTATTTAGCAGACGCTTTTATCCAAAGCGACTTACAAAAGTGCATACAGTAGTTCAAGTCATTAGTCATTAGTCGACTAGTCATTGCACATTTATGACATTAATTTAATTATTTAAATATAATTTTGGGGGGGCATCAGAAAATGGTTTGCATTCCATGGCTGAGGAAGAATGTTATAAGTAACATTGTTAACACTGTCCTATGTTACAGAGAAATACAAAACCATAATAATGAGCCTTTAAAATACAAATTTTACAAGCGCATGCACGAAGCGAGCCGCCGGTTAATGACAATGCTAATGGCAAAAGCAGTAATGATTCTGAATGTGTAAGAACAACCAGCAAGGAGAGGAGACTGAACATTTTGTTAATTTATTTCAACACAGTATAACATAAACAGCTTATGAAATTGTAACGCCAACACAATAACTTATAAAACAAACGATGAATGAAGCAAGGTAATTTAGCTTCCCCAGTCCCCACGAACACTTGGATAAGCCTAATAGTGCATATGACAATATATTTATTTAACTGCATATAGCCTTAACTTAGCAACTTAGCAATTTGTTAATGTTAATTAGGCCATTAATTATTTGGCATGATGGAATAACCCTTTTGCATGTACGGTCACACCGATGTGATTAGCCGTTTAGCATGTATGCTAAAACCGGTGCGATTAGAACACTATATTGGAAAAATTCTAGCTAATTTTAGCTTTGAGGAAACAGTGATTTAACGTTAAAAAATATAGCAAATGCTAACTGAAAACTATGAGAAGCTTAGTAACGCTAATGGAAACATAACAAACCATGTAACATAACAGCGCGCTACATAGCATAAAAATAAGTTATGTGTGGAAGAGATAATAACGTTAGGCTACTTAGGGGAGAGCCAGGATGGAAATAACACTTTTCAGATAAACGTCATTTTAAAAGATAACGTAACAGACAGAACCTAATTTTACTTGTGATCAACAACTCACAAGTGTGTTCTATCCATACCAGGTGCTATTTTGTAGAAATGTGGAATGAATTTGGTATAATAATACCAAATGTTTCCGGGTCATCGGGGAGCAAAGGGTGATTCGTTGCGCTGGAATTGTATTAATAATTTAATGTACATCGGGTGGTATAGTCCAGTTAACACCAGTTTGCATATATGTTTATTTTCTGAACAAGGGTAAATCGGAAAATGTGTAAAGTGTGGTATTATTGAAATGCTACTTATAATGTAAATTATTTCTGTTGGTTGGTTGGTTGGTGTCAAAGTGCATACAGTGAGTGGGTATTATTGGAAACCCCTGTAAATAATTTAATATTTTAACTAAAATAAGTTTAACTGTTTGTTATTTCATTTATTATTTTTTTGTTGTTGTTGTTTTTGTTGCAACCTTGTTGCTTGAGTTCTATTTTGATACTTTTAGCACCTGCACTGTATATCGCCATCACCTTCACCTGCACGCCTGGGAACCAATAAAAACACCCTTGCCACTTCATTTGTTGTTTTGAATTTTTTGCCTGGCTTCTGCGGTTGTCCCATCACACCCATGTTAGCTATTAAGTCACTTTAGCTAACTAACATGGGCACAGCTAACTTTATTGTTTCTGATGGGCAAGGTAGCTAGTGTTAGCTGTTTACTAGCAAGGTAGTAGAGGGGATGTTTGCTACACCTGCAGAGACACTGCTACCTTGGTGAAAGAGTTTGTTTTTCAGAACTGAAACATATTCATAAATAAGCTCTCAGCTGTTTTGATACTAATGATGATGTTGTATTCCAAACATTTCGTTGCAATTTGGTTGCAAATTGCACTTTTGTACTTTAGCAATTTTTTGAGTAATTTTTGCAATTTTTTTTTTTTTAGAAAAGGTTAAATAAAACACATTTCTGCAGCCTCTGAGAATGACTTTTCATTATGATTTTATAGTGTGCCAGTTCCCTCCATACACCTGCAGCTGCAGAGGCAAAGTGGCAACTCTCTACAAACTCTACAAATAAGATGTCAGTAACAACTTGGGCTGTGTATTCCAGCATGTCTTCATGAAAGATTATCGGACAACTCAGACCGACTACACCAGCGGAGCAATTCAACTGATTATCATGTGTGTGTGTGTGTGTTTGTATGTGTGTGTGTGTGTCCAGCTTTAGAACAATTGCATAAAGACTGAAATCTATTGCATGCAGCTGATATGATGGTCTTTTCTGTCTCATTCACATTCATTTGCTGTCATACCTGATACTACACTAGAAGTTAGTTGCTAAATCAGTATGATTGGAACGATTTGATACATTTTGGATGAGCTTTTTTCCTTTTCATGACACTCAGACACGGAATGAGCATCTTTGTGGATACCCTGAGCTGACTGACACTCTTTCCACAGCATAACTTTAAATAAGCTGCCAACCACACTGACAAGATGCAGCTGTTGCTCCATATTGGATAATTGCAGGTAATCACGGTGCCCCGCCCCACTTTCTAGGAATCCATCCTAGTTATATGGAATATTTTAGATTTATAGAATGCCCTACTTTAATATTAGAGAGTTTGAAAAATATTTGCAAGAAAATATGAAACAGACAGTTCCTGCTGTAGTGGGGAATGTCATGGCTGGCCACAGCAATGGACTGCATATTGTTAGCTAGATTGGTTACAATTCTACATCAAACTGAATGTTCCATCAACATCATGGGACATAGTTTCCCTCAGGAACTAGAGATTCAGACATGTATTTACAGTAAATGTAAGTGCAAAATACTTGAATTACCAATCAATTTACATTATACACAATAAGAATATATCCCACACCTGCTCTTGATAGTTCATGAGGGCATACAGAGACATGTCATCTGTGAAATCTTTAATCTGTGGCCTGCACTCTTTAATAGAGATAGCAACAAACCTGTACACATTGTATTTTGTATAGCGTCTATGCTGGCCATGTTCCACGCCAAATCAAAAACTTTGAAAATGATATTCACTACATTTCCATTTGGCATTTAGCACTAGGGATTTACCCAAATCTGAATACGTTACTCGGGAAAGCACAAATAATGCGATGGAAACAGATATTTCTTCTATCCGAAGTTGCTCATTATTATTCGAGAAAAAAGCCATGATTGACATGTCTGTGCGTCAGCCATAATGTTACTTCAAATCGATTCATATCATTGTGGATGGCCCATTCTGTTTGCAACATAAGACTTTGATTTCACTAACTAGTCCTTTCATTTACTACACATTATTGAAAAGTGATCGCTATATTCTGTAGTCGCCCCCACCGAGTTAGGTGCAGGAGTTAGTGAGACAAAAGCCTGGTGTGGCAGCTGGATTACACCCGCAACCTATACATCAAAATTTTAGCTCTATGTGTTAATCTCCTCCATTACAAAAAACCCAGTCAAAAGTCGTTCCATTTACTACACATTATTGAAAAGTGATCGCCAGGCCCGGAGTGGGTAATCGGGAGAATTCCCGGTGGGCCGCTTCACTTTCACTTTAATTTTGGGCCAGTCAGAATTTAAAAAAACAAAATCACAATTGTCCCGTTAGTATATCTTCTCTTAAAGTACACATCCGCATTTTAAGCCTGACACCGCAGCCTCTGCATGGCAATAGATCAGATGGGTTGTACCATCTGAGGGAGTCCTCCCCTCCCAAATTGTTAGAGTTGGTTGGGTCCACAGTTTTTCTAACCTACCGTAGCGGATAAGAGTCAGTGAGGATGGATGGTAAGAAGAGGCCAGGAAGGGCTGAAAAAGCCAGTTTGAGAAAAAGAAGGGCATTGGAGGAGGATGCAGCCAAATGTGCCAAACTGCTCTCGTTCAATCAGAGATTAATAAATAAATCGACCAGACCTAACTGTTGTATAACAGTTTTATAACACACACATAGAGCAGAAGTGATGGATACATTCTATATGATGTCCAGATATCAGAATGGTGTGAACATTATAGAGGTAGGCTAGACTAAAAAGAGTTCATTGTGCTGCGTAAATGCATTAGCCTAATGAAATTATTGAATAAATAATAGATTAAAGTTCTTTAATCAAGAGTTGCTATCTGCGGCCATGATATTACAGTGTATCTGCCCTTCTGTCTTTTTAATGC
The DNA here is from genome assembly GCF_013368585.1 of Megalops cyprinoides. Classification (NCBI taxonomy): domain Eukaryota; kingdom Metazoa; phylum Chordata; class Actinopteri; order Elopiformes; family Megalopidae; genus Megalops; species Megalops cyprinoides. The sequence goes on along the minus strand of NC_050590.1, from coordinate 20,709,118 downwards.
CATGCAATACAGATGAGTCAGATGCTGAGAGAGGAGATACAGAGAGAGTATGGCGCAGGCAGATGCTAGTGTAGATGAGGAGACAGATCATTTTGATTATTTTGCTCATCCTCAACCACAAGATCTAAACATGTTTTTTTTTTAATTACCATCCTCACCAAGCCCACAGAACACCTCCTACTAGCTAAAGTTTTTCACAGCAAACATGGCACAAACCGCAAGTGGTTGACATACAGTGAAAAAACACAATCACTGTATTGTTCTGTGTGTTTGGCATTTGCACCTGCTGTAAGTGATAGTCCTTTCATAAAGGGAGGTATGAAAACATGGAAACATGTTCATCAGCGGATAGAAGAACATGAGAAAAGTAAGATCCACAGAGATAGTGCTGATGCTTACTTTCTGATGGCTAAAAGGGCAGATGTAAAAAGCCTTCTGGCAGGGAAACAAATGTCTTTACATCATGAGCAGGTGAAGAAGAAGCGTCAGGTGATGGAACACATAATAGATGTGATAAAAGTCATAGGCAAATGTGGTCTTGGTTACAGAGGGGATAAAGCAGAGGCTGCTTACACACTAGAAAATACTGCAGTCAATCATGGCAACTTTCTAGAGTTGCTAATACTTTTGAGTCGGTATGATCTGTGCCTTCAACAGCACATTAGCAGTTGTATTGATCAAAGCACGAAACATCATGACACTGGTGCAAAAGGTAGAGGTTCTCTTGTGACTCTACTATCAAAGGACGTTGTTGGTAAAGTTGTGGATGTTCTCAGCCAGGTGATCAAGGGCACGATTGCAGATGAGATTACAGAGGCGGGAATGCTAATTGTTGTTGATTGATACAACCCAAGATGTCACTTCAAAGGACCAGTGTGCTATCATTGTAAGATATGTTACAGATGCCATTCATGAGCAGTTGGTTGCTGTGGTGGACTGTGAAAAATCCACAAGCAAGTATTTGACAGACCTACTGAAACATACATTGGACAAACTCAGCACTGACATTGGCACATGTGTAGGCAACTCCACTGATGGTGCAGCAAATATGCAGGATCAAGGGTTCTCAAGGGTGCATTTCTTTCTGAGCAGTCTCCTACACAGATTCATGTCTGGTGTTATGCACATGTTCTCAATCTGGATATTTTGGCAGCTCAGTGTCTGGTTGAGGGGACAAAGGATAGCCTCAAAAATATGTCAGAGACTTTGAGGGAGTGAAAAGAGCAGCTGATGAGTTTGTGAGTTGGGCCAATGGAAAGCTGCAAGAGATGGACAACTGTGAGCTAGTTGTGCAGACTGCACTTCCAGAGAAACGTGTCAGAAAAAAGAAAAGAATGCCAGGAGAGCTGTTAGAAGATGACCCAATAGCCTCACCTGATGCTGCCTTTGAGGTGAATGTCCATAATGTCATTCTGGACACTGCGGCAGATTGCATAGATAGGAGGTTTTCAGCTCATGCAAAATCGGCCTCAGATTTTGCTTGTCTTCACCCTAGAAACTTTCCTTAAATAAGGGAAAATGGGCTCTCCAACTCAGCACTCCAGGAAATCAGCAAATGTCTGCTTTGGTTTGATGACAGAGCTACTGTTAGCACATTACATACTGAGCTGTCTAGCCTGGCATCCCAGTGGGAGAGACTGAAGAAGTCCCCACTAGAAGGTTACACTGTCAGGACAGGTAGTGAGACACAGAAAGGCCAGGAGGATAGTGGTGGACTATCATATATGGAACCAGAGATAGAACTTGAGAGCAGGACCTGTTCTTCCTGCAAAAATTGTGCCATTTGTGTTCATCTAATCCTCTCACAGTATAACCTCCTCACAGATGCTTACCATGTAATTGGGCTGGCATATAAGTTTCTGTGAACACTTTCCATCACTCAGGTTGCCTGTGAGAGAAGCTTCTCAACCCCAAAGTTTGTTAAGAATAGGCTACGAAGCTCATTGACTCAGGAGCACTTGGAGGCTTCCATGCTAATGTGCACAGAGAAGGAAATCCTTATGTCTGTAGACAATGACACAGTTATAAATAAAGTGCAGAAACCAATGCACTGCTTAGGCGGCTAATGATGCTGTAGATGCTATTTGCAGTATGAACCAAACTTGTCAACAATAGTGCAACACACACACATCTCTGTAAGGAAGATATATATATATATATATATATATATATATATATATATATAGAGAGAGAGAGAGAGAGAGAGAGAGAGCTGAACTGTTGCTTCATTTATCCAGTATCCACCACCATAGAAAAAGTGGGCTGGTCTGGACCCAAAACTTCCGGGCTGAAAAGTGTCCCCAATCCGGCCCTGGTGATCGCTATATTCTGTAGTCTCCCCCACCAAGTCAGCGCAAAGCAGGCAGTGGGCTGAGAGCTGACTGTTCCCGGCTATCACTCAAGGAAACTCTCACATCGAGGAGGAGGAGGCGTCATGTGCGGGAGCTAGCAAGACAAAAGACTGGTGTGGCAGCTGGATTTCTTTCAAACACCCGCAACCTATACATCAAAATCTTTCAATTTATAAAACTTTTTTTTTTGTTTTTAATTGTTCAATGTCCCCCAGTTAAAGGGGGTGGTGTTCAGACAGTTCATAAAACTTAGTTTAGTTAAAAATAAAAATAAAAAAGAGAGAGAGAGATGAAAAGTACAGTATGAGGATGTGGAAATATTAATTAATTATATGCCAATATTAAATCAATTTGATGCTTTGAAGGCACAAAAATTGCATTGCCAATGAATGTTAGAAAATACAACATTTGCCTGATTTAACGTGACTTCAGGTATAAACCACACCCGCTTCCGGTTTACTATCCGAATACAGATACAAAGACAGATAATTTTGTTGGTTGAACGGATACAGATACAGATATAACAGGTTGTACAGATACTAGGGGTTGGCAAATCTGAACTTTTTCTCAAGACAAGTGGTTTTTATGGCCATTTTGGCTGCTGAACACAAATCCATAAAGATTTTTGTCCTAAAATGATTTTTTTGAACTGGTTCAGTGGACTTTCTTAAAATGGGGGCCAAAAATTCATGGGTTTTTTTCGGAAATTTCTTTAGAAATTTACCAACATGTCTTGCAA